>NW_019942970.1:128630-195068 GCF_002910315.2 Salvelinus sp. IW2-2015
GGCCTGTGTAGGAACAGGGTCTGGCCTGTGTTTGGGTTATGTGTAGCACATCTCCTGTTCTCAGTCCAGTCTTATGCTCTACTGTCACTGTAAATACAGTACCGTCGTGTGTTTGTTTCTCCCTGTAAAACAAGCAGGGTCCAATCAAGGTAACTTACACATTGAAATGCGTCCCCTGTGTTCCTTKTCTAATCTAGTTCTGTGAAACAGGCCTTTGGGGTTGATTTCAATCTGTACATTTAATTGAGTCACAGCCCAGTCACACCCGTACCTGTGCTCCTGCAGCTGTTGGTCAGTCTGGAAGCGAGCAGTGCAGTTGGGACAGGCGAACAGCTGGCTTTCTCCATCCTCCCCCTCTGGTGTCCTCTTCTGCAGGGATGTCATTGACACAGCACAACATCAGGGGAGAGAACTAACAGCCTGTCTCAATGTTAACGTAGAGACAAATAGCATTCCTGAATTTCTCCGATCCTAGAGAGCCTCAGTGTGTAAAGATATTTGTTCCAGCCCAGCATCAACACACCYGATTGGGCTGGAGCAAAACCCTRTTCACRCTGTGGCTCTCCAGGACTGTCTGTGGTGTGTTCAGAGATGTTCTCAGGGGATTGTAAGACATTCTAAAAACAATCAGGTAATCCARGGCTGTGTCCCAAATGGCTCCGCATTCCCTAYATATTGAACTACTTTTGACCAGAGCCCGATGGGGACCAGAGCCCGATGGGGACCMGATGGGCCCTGGTCAAAAGTAGTGCGCCACATAGGGAATAGTGTACTATAGGGTGCAGTGACTCCCCCCRWGYCTGACCTTCCATCGGGACCTGCGGCGGCGGGATTTGGGCTGGCTGTGGGTGAGGCCGTGCCTCTTCAAGACGCCCGGCTGGGAGAAGCGYTTGCCACACACGGAGCAGGGGAAAGGTTTGGTGCCCATGTGGGTCAAGCTGTGGCGCAGCAGGTTGGGAGAGGACGCAAACGACTTCTGACACACCTGAATTAACCAAGAAGAAGAACGAGGATGAATTTGATTGACAGAAGCCCAGTACAACATAGCTATTTCACATAGCACAAGAGCACTAAGATTGTCACATAGATTAAACAGAAAAATAAACATTAAGTATATAATAGGAAGCTACTCCTAACTAACTCCTGCTACTTGTTGATACACAACTAGTTTCAGTCATTAACATCAATATTTCACAGCATTTTCAATAGAACACATGTCCAGTCTAGCAGTACCTTGCAGGTGAAGAGCTTCTCTCCGGTGTGGCTGAAGACGTGAGCGCGGAGGAACCCCCTGCGTGTGAAGGTCTGGCCACAGTGGGGGCAGACGTGGGGGAGAGGGGTGCGKGACCAGTCCTGCATCAGCTTGGCTGGAGGRGGGARGTTGGTGTCYGGTTGTTCCCCCACTACAGTCTTCTCATCCTGCTCTTCCTTAAGGATGACTGGATTCACCTCTTTACCTTGGTCTTTGTTCTCTRCCCAATGAGGAGAGAGCATGGTCAGAAACTAGCGACGTTCTGTCAAAATAACCTTAAACAATAGTGAAACTTAGCAATATTCAGTATGGATTGGAATCAGTTATGATTCCAGGCACCCTTACAGCAGAGTTAAGTCTTCCCATTGAGTTGAACCCAGCTGCCATTGGGTTGAACCCAGCTGCCATTGGGTTGAACCCAGCTGCCATTGGGTTGAACCTACCTTTGAGATCGTTGATGCTGCGTATCCTGATAGCAGGTATTTTTGCCGGTGAGCCTGACGCAGCACTGGACGAGGCGGCAGGGGGGGACAGCATCCTCTTGGGGGCGCGGGGGCTTCCCTGGGGGGCCGCGGCTGCTCCTGCCCCAGTCCCTGGTTCCCCACGGTGCTGGCGTCGGTGGTAAAGGTACTGGGTGGTGTTCATGAAGCTCTGGTTACACTGGGAACAGTGGTGGAGGGGCTCGTTCAGGCCGTGCTTGTCCCTACGGTGGGCACTGAGCTCTGGCTCTTTACTGAAGCTGGCTCCACACTGGGCACACAGGAAACTCTGGCCCTGGACCACCTTGGGCACCTGAACCRGAGCACAGGTAGAGACAGTGGAAGTAGAGGGGGTTCCATCCTGGTTCTGCTCCTCAGTTCCATTGTTCTGGGAATCCACCACCCCCACAGTCTCCTCTTTAGACTCTTCCACCATCTCTTCCACCACCTCTTGCTGCAGTGTTACTATTTTGTAATACTGGWAATCTGCATCCTGCATCTGTCCTCCCTGGGCCTGGGTTTGTGTGACCCCCTCCTTGSCTTTCTCCTTGTGCTGCTTGCGGTGGTAGAGGAAGAGRGTGGTGTTGAGGAAGCTCTCCCCACACACGGTGCAGTGGTGCAGGGCTTCCTTGAGGCCATGCTGGGCCTTACGGTGGGTCACCAGCTCAGACACCATGCCAAAGCTGGAGCCACAGTCCACACACAGCAGGCTGGACGGGGGCTTGAGCTTCTTGGCTGCCTTCATCCTGTAGTAGTAAGACGTCTGCTCCTCCCCAGGGTTATCGGCTGGGGGGTCCTGGGAGGGAACGGGGTCTGGGGGGTCCTGGGAGAGAGCGGGGTCTGGGGGGTCCTGGGAGGGAGCACTGTCTTGGGGGTCCTGGGAGGGAGCGCGGTCTGGGGGGTCCTGGGAGGGAGCGGGGTCTGGGGGGTCCTGGGAGGGAGCGGGGTCAGGGATGGACTGTCTGTCTGCTGCAGACTGGGCCTCTGTAGATGAATGAGCTGCCTGAGCCTGGATCTCAGAGGCTTTAGATCCATTGGATTCCCCTACGCTCTCTGTTTCTGGTTCTTCCTCTCCTCCTTCCTGCCCTCTGTTGGTTGTGTTTGGCAGATACATGTGATCCAGGTTGGCTGATGTGTCCTCTGCACTCATCCCATCCTCCTCTTTCTCTGCTGGCAGCTCAGACTTCACTACATCCTGCTGTTGCTGGGTTTGTTGTGCCCTCTCCTGAGTCCTTACTCTCCCTCTACCCCTTCCTCTCCCTCTACCCCTTCCTCTCCCTCTACCCCTTCCTCTCCCTCTACCCCTTCCTCTGCCCCCTCCTCCTTCTTGGTCATCCAGTGAGTTTGGTTCATACAGTTCATCTGGACCCAGGTCCACCTCCACTTCAGCCTGACCCTGCTTCCCCCCTCCCTCTGGGGCCAGTTCTGATCCATATCCAGAGCCGGTCTCTTCTGGTCCTGGTTGTGGTTGGGTGGGTCCTGCCTTGGTCTGCAGACACTGACCATGTTTGCGGTGCTGCTGCCAAAGGATCAGAGAGTGGAACAGGGCGTCACAGTCGCCACACTGGTACAGGATCTTAGGCGTGTCTCCTGAGGAGGGCTTCTTTGGGCTAGCCATGGCCAGACCTGGTGCACCAGAGCTGAGCAGCAGAGACGAGAAACTGGCCTTGGTCTGAGGGGCAGGCGATGGAGCAATGGGCTCGGTATACACCTGTTGCTGGAGAGAGAGAAAGAAAAAGAGAATGTGAGAAAAGAAGACAAAACAGAAGCTGACCAGTCTGGACAATAATGAGTGAACGAAAACGTCAATATGTTTTGGTGTCAAATTGAAAGAACTCGTTTCCATGGCAGTACTGGATAGCAATACCATCACAGACAACCAGGTATCTTAGCAGTTATAGGGTTGGGCCAGTAACAGAAATGTCGCTGGTTTGAATACCCGAGCCGACAAGGTAAAAAGACTAATTTGRGTGCCATACTACTATGGCTGACCCTGTAAAAGAACACATTTCTCTGGACCTACGTGGTGTGTGACAATATTTTTGTTGTTGAAAAAGTCCATAGTCAATTGAAACAGGAACAGTGTTTTTGTCAGGCAGATGAGGGATGACAATAGAGGAATATAGTAATAGAGTATTCAGAGGACAGAGGGGTCAATGAGAGCAGACAGAGCAGTCTTTAGATCAACAGAGCCGGGGAGGGAGGGTTTCTCTGAGGGGAGGGGAAGGACTGAGGGGCAGGGCGATGATAAATATCACAGGCCTATCAGTTGAGTTCAGAGGGTCAGTCCGTGGCGTTTGAGAACTGCTCGTTGATCCATTAGGATGATAAGAACCATCAAGGTTAATGATGTGTTCCTTCAGGAGTGTCTTCATTCATGCAGAGGCACYACTGTGGCTCATTCTGTTATTAGTAGCCTAGACTGAGTACTACCAGCTTGTTTCTGCTTTTGGCAATTTGTTGGAGTCATTGTTAGAATTGAGAAATGCAGAAACATATTTAGTATCATATGTAGAAACAGACTCCTATTATGGATATATTTAAATCTCCATAGTCTTAGTAAATATTTTTTGGTTGCTTGTTTTGATTCCGCAAACAAACTAAATCACTATTACAATACATTTCAGTCATGTCTGATTCATTTAGTTTCATAATAAGTACGCACAACTCAGCGTTTTAGCTCAGTAAGGAAGCTGAGTTATAAAACCAGACTATGTAACTTGAACTGCCGCTGACACTGTTCTTATCCAACGTGGCAAAAACAATTACGGCGGACCGCCCGGAGCTCTTGAAATAGTGTCATGTATGTGTGTATTAATATGTTCTTGATGAGAGAGCATTTTCAATGTGAAGCTGGTGGTTGAGTCACTGTCTCCTAGAAGGACTTGAGACAGGAAACTGTGTCTACATCCCAAATAGCATCCTATTCCTTATAGTTCTCTACTTTTGACCAGGGCCCATAGGCCTGTTTGGTCAGTCAGCCTGGCTAGTGTGTAGAGGCCTGTACCATAATTAATTGATTTAATTAACGATTCCAGAACTGGACTTCAACTCGGGAAGTGCACTAAAATATTACACATGGGTCAACATGTAATTAAAGTAACTGAGGGAGCACACCCCTTTGCTGAAGTTTATTTTTAATAACACTTAATTTTTTCTTTCTTGGTAAGCAAGATGGGTAATAGGAATGTCATTAAATACATATTACAAAGTGGTTCTACCAGGGTGTTCATTTTCCATCTTCCTTTGTAATGCTAAAAAGCAAAGCTTCTAACTTCCTACTAGGCCTCTTCCATGGCATTACAGTTCTCTGGATCTGAACAAGTCAAGTTAAAAAACGTTTGGTATAATAGCAGCCTACATTCATTTGAAATGTAAACACCCYGTTTTATAGCAATGTCGCCTTTAATGTTACACAGAAATTCTGATAATCTAGCTAATGAAGTCTGAATGGTAGTAATAAGGCAGCTGACGGCAGAGCAGGGGCCAGAATGCCATAAGGCACTTAGGTTTTTAGTGTTTCCACAGCTGATTCATCTGTGAGGAGGCCAATGAGCCATCCATCAGGAGGAGGGGTGGAGCTGACTGATTCATCTTTCACGCTCCTTTTCTCTCCCCACTGGCAACTCAAGATGCAATCTACCTGTCACTCATGACACCACGCTTTATGGTTCTGAGCTTGAGGAGACCGTCACCATGGGAGGCTGGGGACACGTTTCGGAGAGCGACGCTGGTAAACGTCCCTCACGGTCGACGGCTCACCGTTTTAAACCTCTGAGCATACTGTAGCTGTCATTACGAGGTAGCGATACAGTGAGAACCTCAAATTACATAGTAACAGAAAAAGTATCTGTACATTGGAATATTATAATTCAATATTTGATGTAGAAAGTAATGTCATCTGTCATATTTTTCTTTTATGTATATTATTTGTTTGTTTGTATACGGTGGTTTTTGAAATATGTGTTCTTGCCCAACTTGAATATTGTATTGTCTATTTTTATCCCCCCAAAATAAACAAAAAACAAGGACAGTGCTGGTCATCTAATTTCCTATTATGACTCAAAGAAAATGGAATGGAATGTTCTCACTCTCATGAACTTTCAAACATGCAGATATTCTGTAGGACTTCTTTGTAGAACTGCCACTTAACGCAGTAGAACATTTGGATGAACTGTATCTCAAAGGAATACGTCTCAGTGAACTGAAAATTCCTAGTTATGCATGTCTTAACGGAGGATCTAATTCATTTTGTACTGGGTAGAATGCAGTGCAGTTTTGTAGGCTACAGTGCTTATCAGAGTCCAAAACATGTACGCGTCTGCACAGCAGTGTTCTAGAGTATTGGACCGTTGGCTTTCATTTTTGAATTCTCAGCGCGGCTCAAGCTATTTTTCAACCATCACCACATTCAAACTGGAGCCGCATTGGTTGGGAATTTTGAAGGAGCGTGGTCGGGTTGTGCCTCCCCCACAGACGGACCGCTGGACTATCACGGCTCTGCGCGTGTGGACTCTGAATTAAGCTTCAGCCTCACAAGGCTCTCCAATTCACATGGGAAGCCTTGAGCACAACAATGGCAACACTATGAAATGTATACACTACTGCATTAATAAAGTGTAATATAACAATAACAATAATATATGCCATTTAGCAGACGCTTTTATCCAGAACCATTTAGCCTAGATGTGCAAAAGATGAGACGTTTAATAAAAAGTTATTGTTTATCAATGTTCTAGACCTAGCCTATTTAGTTTAAATGTCCATGGAGTTTGAAGCTTCCACTATTACCTGAGTCTGTAGGAAGGGGATGGAGACGGGGGTGGGGGCCCCACTCCCCACGTTCTCTGTGGTGCAGGTCAGCTGGTGGGCCAGCACCTCCTCCAGGGTGTCAAACTCTTGGTAGCAGGGGAAGCACATGTACACAGCGGCACTATCCATCGCCATACCTGCCACAGGGAGAGAGAGGAGATCTAGACCAAAACAGTGCATTACTGATCATATTCAATTCAGGTTGGGTGGTCTGTTTTATGTCTGCAAGCAACACATGCAGTCAATTATTAGCCTACAATATAACCTAACTAATATGTTTTTAACATAACCTAAATGTAGCCTATCCCCCACCATACACAGAGCTGATGCATCTAAATAGCATTATCTTTATTTGGAGACCGATTGAGAATGTGTTGTATTACCCCATGTATAAATGCTGGCAAATCCTCATTTAAAATGGGAACGATGTAAAAAGATTTGATAGACGTTATGTTGTAAACATTGCCCTCTACTGATGGAAATTAGTATCTTCATATGTTCCTGAGATTTGGTCAGACAGATTTGAATTTTCAGACAAAATGGCAGTAGGTAATTATTATTTTGTCCACGCTGGTGCTCCTAAAATGTAGAGAATGTATGTATATGTAACAAAAAAGCTGTAAAAACAAAAAAAGCAATTATTGTCCTCCAAAGAGGGTGGGTGGGTTATAAAAAAAATACACTACTGCTTTTTCGTCCTCATGCTAGCTAGCAGTAGCCACCGCAGCCAATTTGGAATAGCAGTGTCATGCCATTCCATAATGGCTGCTGTGACTACTGCTAGCTAGCATGAACATGAAAATGACTGTTTTCTGGGAAAACTAGCAGAATTTCCATCTTCTCGATGGAGCAGTGTGGATAAAGGTAAAATTTGGAGTACAGTAGCATATCCCATCCCTGCATAGAGGTACGTTTCCTGACCCATATCTCGTGCTGGCTCAAGTGTCTTAAAGTTATCATGATTGCGTTCCGACCCCAGTGCAGATGTGTAAACAAGTGTAATGGTAGAGTATCTTCTGGCAATAATAATCTATTATTGTAGGCTACTTTATACAACTTTATAATTTCCCAACAGAACTACAGAGAATAACATGCAACACAATACGACAAACAGCTAATACCTTTTAGTGGAATGGTGTACTGACATTAAAGTACTGCACATTGCAATACGTTCACACGAACTTGGGCCATTACAGTGCAAATTAGTGAATGGCGCCAAATTAATGCCTAAAGTGATCCAGACTCCAGACAAATCCCAGAGGTCAGCAATTTAGCTGTTTTCTATCTTGTTATATGGTGGCTCACTCGCTGGTGGCACTGGCAAGTTTATATTGGGTTTAATTTAGCCAACTAACGTTACTATAGTTAGTTGCTGCAGGTTTGTGGGAAGATAAATAACGTTAGCCTATTCTGTATTGATTGACAGGCAGCTAGCTAGCATTTCCTCAAGCAACGTTTAGCTACATTACCACGATTAATATCACATTAAAACTGCTTGAGCTTTATCAATACAAGTCAGTTGTTAGGTTAGCTAAACTAATCCACCACTGTCTGCCAGCAGTCGCTCTGAAGATATTTTATGTGYTTTGTAAAAACGACGAAGAAGGGTGGCATTCACTTCTTCGGTGGTGTAATGGCGGCTGCAGTTTCGATGTAAACGTTGGATGTCTCCCCCCGTTGAGACTCCGTGAAAACAGAAATCAGTCCCTGAAATGTTATCCTGGCTGATGTCACATTCCACCCATAAAAAATGAATTAAGTTAGATAATTACAAAATAACTCACCGAAAACTGAAGCCGTTATCTCTTGAAGAAACAAGTTGTGTTATTGTTCCAACATGTTAACAAGGCTTGAGCGGATTGGCTGTCTGCTTTCTTGTACGCCGTACACCAATGGAATTCGACTACACTACACAAAAGAACGCACTTAGCGTATGACTTTTGTGCAACATGATGGCTGTCAAAAGTCCCAAACAGGGCACTTCAATTGTTGTTGTTCTGTTTATCAACTCGGTTTTCAATAGTTTTTGTAGCAAATAAGATAGAACATGCAACATAAAAAAAAAGATATGTTTTGTGACATACACCATATATATATGCAGTGACATGCTTACAGTCAGCCATAGTAGTACAGCGCCCCTGGAGCAAATTAGGGTTTAGTACCTTGCTCAAGGGCACACATCGACAGGTTTTTCACCATGTGTATTCGAACCAACAACCTTATTGGCGCAACGCTCTAACCGCTAAACTACCTGCCGACCTACCCAAATTAGTTGGAACCTTTTTGTTTTTATGCAAACATCTTCTTGGAAGTTGAGCTGTAATCACAACATGATCATGATGCAGTTTATGGCTTTGTGCTATTCATTCATAAAACCTCAAAGTCTTGAGCAAGGGCACATCAACATATTTTTCAGTCATGTTGGCTTAAGTATTCAAACCAATTACTTTTCGGTTACTGGGCCAGTGCGCTAACCGATAGGCTACCTACCACCCTACCCAATTAGTTTAGTTTCATGTAAATTTCAACATGATCATAATGCAGCTCATGGCTTTGTGCTATTCATTCATAAAACGTCTGAAAGTCTTGAACCTAGACCTCAATCAATCACGTTTTCATCTCTAAGCCCACAGTAACTGAATGCATATCTATTCCTCAACATGCTGCTGAAGCAACATTATTCTGCCCCGTCAAGCATTGTATCCAGTAGTTGGTAGAAAGTATGGACTGTCCCACAGCATTTCTTCTCTCCCCCGGGCTGTTCGGGAGGACGACCGGTTCCTTCAGAGCGTTTAACCCAACACAAAATGGTATTAAAGAGGCGGCCGGGCACACAGCCACGGGAGGGCCAGCTAGGGGCCACTCAATCTCCACGGAAACTGTGCAAGCTGCTTGACATGCCGCAGAATAACATTATTCAACCTTGACGCATTGTATGACGAGTGGAAACATCCCAGACATGTTCTGCATTGAGGGATGTGGTTCATATACTGGAGAGCCCCTGCTTACTGCTGCACTCCATCTGTCCTCCTCATTCTCTCTCCTGTTTCTAGAGACACTTCCTGTCTCACTGAGCTACTGCTGTGGAGCTGATGGAGCTAAGCGACAAGGCCTCTAACTGTTAATTCAGTAGTGCTGTCACCTGGACCTGAGGGGCAGATTTAAACTACAATGTTCACTAGATTTCTCTAAAGCACTGGGAGGCAAATGTTCTGTAGGATCCCATCTATATTTTCTGTTGAATATAGAAAAAAACAGATGCAGCCAAAAGGTTCAGGAACACCTGGCTACAAAATTAAATCCTGCCCTCCTTGGCAGTCGAGGTTGAATCATGTTGGATGAAAAGTTAGAACTAAGAACCCCTCTGAGACCGGTCCACGGGAAAGACAGGTTTGAAGTGTGTACTGATCTACAAGCTCTAGAATAGTTCAAGGGTATTATATCTGTGACAATGGAATAGACATATCAAGTCTCACCAGATATCAACTGGGCTCTTAAAATCAGAAACAGTAAGGGGGATCCATCATATGACAACACCATCAAATGTGAAGATTCAACTATTAAGAATATTATGATCTGCCTGCCTATTAATCTGCCTATGATGCCCACCTATTCATGAGCCAATGACACCTGGCCACCACCCTCCCTTTGGCTCTCCCAGCTGTCATTTCATTAACTAAAGAGGCATAACATTTCATGAAGCAAGGTATCATTTCACTGACATTTGTGTGGTTCCAATAACTATTTTAATTTCATCCTTCTGAGCCATTTGAGTGGCCTTTCATTAGATTTTCCTCCATGATCCTAGCTGTGCCAACGTTCATGATATACTGCGGTCTCTCATGCAATATTGCTTTGATCAGAGTAGTAAATGTCAGATACTACTACATTTCAAATTGTGGTCAATGGGGTCAAAATTGTGGTCAAACTCTACATGACATTTGTTGAAGTGACTATTTGTTTCCATTTGATTAAAATGCTCTTTCTAGTGGACTTAATTGACCCTAGTGCTTTCCTCAGTAGTTTCCTTTCAGATTAGTGGGCTTAAAGGAAGCTACTCACATTGGTGGGCCCCCCCATGGTGACAGTCTCAAGCTCAGAACCATAAAGCATGGTGTCATGAGTGACAGGCAGATTGCATTGGCATTGCCAGTGGCGAAGAGAAGAGAGTGAGAAATGAATCAGTCAGCTCCACCCCTCCTGATGGATGGCTCATTGGCCTCCTCACAGATGAATCAGCTGTGGAAACACTAAAAACCTAAGTGCCTTATGGCATTCTGGCCCCTGCTCTGCCGTCAGCTGCCTTATTACTACCATTCAGACTTCATTAGCATTAAACAAATGCCATTACTACTTATTGGTGTGTCATTTAACTTACGGCCTGTGTAGTATAAACACACCCAAGTTTTAATGTTCCTCATTAAGTTAATCATAAATGAGATGTCTGTCTGCAGCTAGCAGCCAAAACAGCCAAGTATGCTGGTCAATAAATGCAGATTGTTTTAGTGCTATTCACACCTGACACTACATAAATTGATGATGTGATTGCACACTTCCATTCTTTATAACATGAGACCAGGGCAGTTTCATCACTTTATTCATGAGTTGATTTATACCAACAAACAAAAACAGTCTCTCTCCGTCCCCCCCTCTCTCGCATCCACTTCAAAACCGTTCCATTCCCACCAGTGATGTGGTATGACCCTTGTGCAGGGCCATAAAGATCAGGATCACAACAAATTAAAACCAACTTGTGCCAGGAAAATAAAACACAAAAATAACATTGTTATGTTTTCCTAAAATGAAGAGCTAAGATTTAAAAACTGTATCCACGGTCTCCCAACTCACACTTTTGTAAGATTTGTCAGTTTGTTCATCCATTCATTAAATTCAATCACTCATTCATGTAATCACAGACAGAAGTAACAGGTTAAACCCATTACACATGGGACACGGGAGAAGGGACACGTCTTGGGACATATTACACCACCCTCCCCACCCATCCCTTCATTCAAACCCACCCATATACAGCAATATCACCAATAACCCCACATAGGATCAGCCATTTATACTGTTGGGACATCAGCTAGACTACCATAGATGCAGAGTCATGTGAGAATCCCTTCACATCAAAGAGAAAGAAAAAAATAGTTTCACCTACTCGCTAGGATGTGTACTTGCAAATACAGGACCTTTATTGGAAAACACTCCCAAGTTTGGATCAAAGTCCAGTAATCTCGGAAGTTGGAATATTTTGCATGACATAGGCATTGATGACTTCTTACAAAATAAACCCTTCGGCCGACGACGAACCCTCCCCAGAGAAACAAAATAAAAACCCAAAAATACAATAAATAAAGTGATCATAATATTTATGGGGGAAAGGCAACGAGAGAAATGGAGGGAGAGAGAATAAAAACGAGAGAAACATTTTGTTCTGTTTTTTCCCCCCGAGCCAGGGACTGAAATGAAGTTGTATTTACAGACAGACTGAGGAGGAGCCTGGTCGCTGCTACACCAGCTCCCCTCTGCTAGAGAAAATAAAATGAAATTACAAGAACAATATAATAACAAAAAAAACAAAAAGGTACTTGATATTTACAGTGAGAGAAAGAGGGAAAGAGAGAGCGGGAGAGGCAGAGGAAGGAGAGGAACAGAAGGCTCCAGAAGTGGTTGGGGCATTTACATTTTTTGGGTGCAGGTATTTTAGATCAAACCATCGTTGTTGTGTGGTGATGAGTGGGGAGGGAGAACAGGTGTGGTTGCTCTAACGCATGGTGAACATGCAAGTCTGTTGGTGGGCCAGATGAAAACAAGGTTTTACTGATGATAAATCACTGTGATGCTGTTAGAATCTAGACTTACAAAAACAAGAGTGCTACAGTGGGTTGATTTGGAGATGGAAGATGGTCAAACACAAAAAAAACKAATTCACACACAAGCACACTTACACTTAAGACCTCCCCTACATGCAGTGTAATTGTGCATCTAGACTGAATTGAGGAAAAATGAGCGAAAGGGAGGCGTGAAAGTGCCAAGTACTTTCAAAGCTGATGTGACAGAGCTTTGGTTCAAGTACGGCTATATGGCCATTGGTGTACAGGTGTGACTGGAGGAGCCCTACCCCTCCCTATACACAGGTTGCATATCTCCACTGCACAAGAGGTGCAGCGGGCCCCTACGGTTCCGCTCTACTCCCCTTTAGAGATGTGCAAAGCTTACTTCTCACCTACACATGTCTCCAGCTAAACTGACTGGGACAAGAGCTTATAGAAACTGAATATGTACATTCCATTCTTTTAAAAAGGTCCCTCTTATTCAAATAAAAGACATTAAGACTTTCACTTCGATGTTTCTTCTTAGAAACAGTTTAATAAAACAGCTAGCGGTTTCCGCCTTTGGATTATTTTTGAATCACCTGTGTGATAAAAGCTTCTTAAAAAATCGAATTTAAAATGCCAGTTCAATTTGCTGCTGTTTGGTATCCAATTTAATAAAATAAATAAAAACACAGTTCTTCAATTTTCAGAACTAATGAACACTTTGGACTTGGTTTGGGAGTAATGTCTTGGCAGATGAACACCTACATTCCCCAGAGTTTTCCCATTGGCTGCAGGGACTGATCTGTCCTCTGACCACGTGACCGTTTCGTTTTTAACCTCAACGGAAGATTGTCCTAAACTGTCTGAACTGAAACAGGCCTCAGTTTCGACGCATACATCACTAAAACAAAATGCACTTTCAAATAAATACGTTTTTTTAAGGGATAAAATTTGATTAGCAGAGATTATAATACAGAATAGCTTTCGTCAGATTCACCCATYTTCTACAACCCAACAGTCACTGGACTACTGCCACCAACAGATATTTTTTTCCACCTATAAATGGGAATATTCAAGGGATAATAGATGATATTGTAGTATTTTTGTTTGTATGTGTGTGTGTATAGTTGTCTTTTGAAGTTTGGAGCTAAGAGGGGGTGGAAGAGTAGGAAGAGAGGGATGGGGTTGAGAGGAAAAGGGGAAACACTGGGTGAAATGGGGGACGGGTTCAGGTGCTGTTGATGGATCCAGGTACTGAGCTGGGCTGGGCGGTACTGTCCGACACACTGCCATCTGGTGGAGAGAGAGACAGGACATCAGATAAACACTTCAGTTCACCATCAGGTCAATGCTTTTAATATGTTGGGTTTAACATCCAAACACAGCAATATTCATTTAAAAAGGCTGTTAAATTTTGATTTGAAGCTATATCCCCTATCCTAGTCTTGTAAATATGTAGTCATCTAATAAGCATGTATTGAACATGTAATAAGCATGTGTCGGGTAGGCTGTGCTGTACATACCGTGTGAGGCAGGTGATGTCTGTGCGCGAGCGTGAGGAGGAATGAGTGTGGAGTTCAACTGGGGCTGGATAGACAGCTCTGAGAGAGAGAGGAGGTTCATACTACACACACAGGATACTCAACATACACGCTTCAAACTTACTCTGGAAAACTGAGGGGATTAGAGAAGCTTGGGGCAAAAGGGAGGAGGGCATGGCTACTGACCGAGGGAGGGCCAAACAGAGGAGGGCATGGCTACTGACTGAGGGAGGACCAAACAGAGGAGGGGGGAGGGCATGGCTACTGACTGAGGGAGGGCCAAACAGAGGAGGGGGGAGGGGTGTGGACTCACCGACGGGGCTGAAGTTGAAGAGGAGGGGCAGTTCTCGTCCGCTGGGCAGATGGGCAGTGGGCTGGCGCAGCTCTTCGAAGAAGGCGTGGGCGCAGGCCTCCAGGGGGGACAGCCTGGTCACAGGGGTGTACTCTAACAGACGGGAACACAGGGAGATGGCCTCTGGGGGGGTACGCGGCTTAAAAACCTGACAGGAAAAAAAAAAAAAAAAAAAAAAGGGCATCTTGTTTGACTCATCTAGGCTGTCGTATCTGTTCCATTTCAAAATGTTCTCTCTCTAATATGGATCCCAATGGAAGACAATGGTGTTAAGGCTATTTAAATAGAACTGAGGGCAGAGAGTACCTTTGTCCAGGGGTGTGCTTTGATCTGGGGGAATTTGAACTCTGTGTAGTTGGGGTTCATCTCTCGGATCTGCTCTCTCGTCGGAGTCCCCAAAACCTGGAAGAGTGAAAGATGCATGAAGTTTCTCCAAGAATGATCACTCCTACGCCAACATAGACCTACGCGCCTACCGCCACCATAGATCTACGCTCCTATCGCTGCCACCAACATACAGTGCCTTGCAAAAGTATTCACCCCACCTTGGCATTTGTCCTATTTTGTTGCATTACAACCTGTAATTTAAAAGAGATTTTTATTTGGATTTCATGTAATGACATACACAAAATAGTCCAAATTGGTGAAGTAAAAAAAAATAAAAAAAATTGTTTCTAAATATTTTAAACTGAAGAGTGGTGGGTGCATATGTATTCACCCCCTTTGCTATGAAGCCCCTAAATAAGATCTGGTGCAACCAATTACCTTCAGAAGTGACATAATTACTTAGATTGCACACAGGTGGACTTTTATTTAAGTGTCACATGATCTCAGTATATACACACACACACCTGTTCTGAAAGGCCCCAGAGTCTACAACACCACTAAGCAAGCTGCACCATGAAGACCAAGGAGCTCTACAAAATGATCAGGGACAAAGTTGTGGAGAAGTACAGATCAGGGTTGGGTTATAAAAAAATCKGAAACTTTCAACATCCCACGGAGCACCATTAAATCCATTATTAAAAAATGCAAAGAATATGGCACCACAACAAACCTGCCAAGAGCGGGCCGCCGACCAAAACTCACAGACCAGGCAAGGAGGGCATTAATCAGAGAGGCAACAAAGAGACCAAAGGTAACCCTGAAGGAGCTGCAAAGTTCCACAGAGGAGATTGGAGTATCTGTCCATAGGACCACTAACATGCTGACCAGACCGGACACGTCACGTGCGCAAAGTACATTTAGAAATCCATGTTATTTAATTATTGCGCGCGCCAACGAGCATCTGCGATACCAAGGGCTAAAATAGAACTCCTATTTCTGACGCAGATCGCGCTACAAGTCCTGCCTCTCCCGTCTCCTCATTGGTTTATAGAAGCAGGTACCCACGTGCCATCTCCTCATTGGTTATACCCACGTGGGTGATTAAAAGACGAAATGTTTTGCCGGTTGTCGTGGTAAAAGTGTAGATGCCAATCACCATATAAGTTCAAAGATGAAAAAACCTGGAAGGAGAGATGACTAGAAACGATTCGGTTGGTCGTTTTATGTGTGGATTAATTGTCGGAGTAGAGGACCTTGTGCATTTCAGGTAAAATAACAACTCAATGTTTATATCCCAGGACAAATTGACTAGCAACAGCAAGCTAGCTAAATAGGACAAATTAGCTAGCAAGTGCAAGCTAACTAGCTAAATTGCCATACATGTTTAATGCTTTTCGACCTGTCCCCAAATTAATGTAATTGGTTCAGAGTTTGTTTTGATATTTTTACCTATGTGTCATGATCGCGTTGTGTAGGGGGACAAAATAAATGTATGCACGATGGCGCATGCGCACAGCCGGTTTGGGTTCCGTGTAAGACGTACACTCCACAGAGCTGGGCTTTACGGAAGAGTAGCCAGAAAAAAGCCATTGCTTAAACAAAAAAATAAGCAAGCACATTTGGTGTTTGCCAAAAGGCATGTGGGAGACTCCCCAAACATATGGAAGAAGATACTCTGGTCAGATGAGACTAAAATTGAGGTTTTGGCCATCAAGGAAAACGCTATGTCTGGGGCAAACCCAACACCTCTCTTCACCGCGAGAACATCATCACCCCAGCGAAGCATGGTGGTGGCAGCATCATGCTGTGGGGATTTTTTCCATCGGCAGGGACTGGGAAACTGATCAGAATTGAAGGAATGATGGATGGCGCTAAATACAGGGAAATTCTTGGGGAAAACCTGTTTCAGTCTTCCAGATATTTGAGACTGGAACGGAGGTTCACCTTCCAGCAGGACAATGACCCTAAGCATACTGCTAAGCAACACTTGAGTGGTTTAAGGGGAAACATTTAAAATGTATTGGAATGGCCTAGTTAAAGCCCAGACCCAATTGAGAACCTGTGGTATAACTTAAGGATTGCTGGACAGCAGCGGAACCCATCCAACTTGAAGGAGCAGTTTTGCCTTGAAGAATGGGTAGAAATCCCAGTGGCTAGATGTGCCAAGCTTATAGAAACATACCCCAAGAGACTTGCAGCTGTAATTGTTGCAAAAGATGGCTCTACAAAGTATTGACTTTTGGGGGGGGGGGGGGGTTAATAGTCATGCACCCTCAAGTTAGTTATTATTTGGTATTATTTCTTGTTTGTTTCAACAAATCTTTTGCATCTTCAAAGTGGTAGGCATGTTGTGTAAATCAAATGATACAACCCCCCCCCCAAAAGTCCATTTTAATTCCAGGTTGTAAGGCACAACAAAATGAAAATGTCAAGGGGGTGAATACTTTCGCAAGCCACTGTAGACTACGTCTTACGCAACATAGAACTACGCTCCTACCGCGCAACATGAGCCTACACTCCCTCTTCTTTCCATCTCCCACCCCTACAGTTTGGTGTCCTCCCCGCTCCCCTCTTCTCTACCTTGATGATCTCTACAGTTGGTCCACTCCGCTGTCCCCGGGAAGATGGGCTGTCCCAGCAAGCAGTTCGCGCAGCACGCAGCCCGCTGACCAGTGTCAATGTTGGACGGTAGTCCGTGGCGCCAAAGATGAGCTCGGGGCACGTAGTACCGCGAGCAGATATAGGACACATTGGGCTCCCCGCGAACAAGCTGCTTAGCACTGGTGACAAGAGGGGGAAAGAGGTGGTCAGACATTGAAACAGAGATCGATTTAGACAGACTGAGCAGTAAGGTGGTATTTACAACAGGCAGCCCAATACTGACTCTTTTATGACCAATTAGTGGAAAAAGAATCAGAAGAATTGGGCTGCCTGTGTAAACGCCTAAGAAACAGACACAGGTAGAGACATTCGAGATGGCCAGAGGTGCTCACTGACAGACAGACTAACCTGCGAAGTCACAGAGTTTGAGGATGGCTGTCTCGGGGTCCACCAGCAGGTTCTGGGTTTGATGTCTCTGTGACATACACCCTGGGTGGATATAGCCAGGCTGCGGAACAGCTGGTACATGTACACCTGGAGGGAAACACAGGACACATGATGTTAACATATCACACACACACACCACTTCAGGTGTGGAAAGTATGGTTAAAAAAAAATTCTATAAGAATAAGCACACACAGCAGCACAGCAGACGTAACAGCACTGATCATGATAATCCTCTCCATTACTACTAGTCATGCCAAGTGTCCAGACAGCTACTGTTGGTCACCAACTTCACTGCACTCAGAACAGTCAAACATTCTGGATGTATGCAACTTACTCAAACACATTGCAACAACTTGTGGTTTCTCTGTCTGACATGCCAGTACAATGCTCCCATTGCAAAGCTTAGAGCTAGCATAGCAGAAAATGTGACTGTGTATGTGTGTAAGGGTTTCTGGCTGTCTGAGTGTGCGTGTGTTGGGGTCTCTGTTGGGTCGTTAGCTGTTGTTATTGGGCACACAGGGTGCAGGGGGTAGACAGACTGGTGTTGAGAGGGGGACGCGGTTGCCGGCTGTTGCAGAGGGCACGATTTAGAGGGAAACGAGCTTAATTGCACACCACAGAAAGAGCATGTGGGGGGGGGGGGGGTCGAGAAGTGTTAGAGAAACCTTTTTTTTTACCTTAAACATGCATATTTCTGTTCAATTCTAATAGTTTGTTGATATTGTTGTCAAATTGAATTTTATTGGTCACATACACATAGTTAGCAGATGTTAACGGAAGTGTAGCGAAATGCTTGTGCTTCTAGTTCTGACAGTGCAGTAATAATCTAACAATTTACAACACACTACTTTATCACACAAGTGTAAAAGAATGAATAAGAATATGTACTATATAATATATGGATGAGAGTGGCCGAACGGCATAGGCAAGATGCAGTAGATGGTATAGTGTACGCATATACATATGAGATGAGTAATGTACGGTATGTACATATATAAAGTGGCATTGTTTAAGTGACTAGTGGATCCATTTATTACATCCAATTTTTTATTATTAAGTGGCTAGAGATTTGAGTCAGTATGTTGGCAGCAGCCACTCAATGTTAGTGATGGCTGTTTAACAGTCTGATGGCCTTGAGATAAAAGCTGTTTTTCAGTCTCTCGGTCCCAGCTTTGATGCACCTGTACTGACCTCGCCTTCTGGATGATAGCGGGGTGAATAGGCAGTGGATCGGGTGGTTGTTGTCCTTGATGATCTTTTTGGCCTTCCTGTGACATTGAGTGCTGTAGGTGTCATGGAGGGCAGGTTACCCCCGGTGATGCGTTGTGCAGACCTCACTACCCTCTGGAGAGCCTTACAGTTGTGGGCGGAGCAGTTGCCGTACCAGGCGGTGATGCAGCCCGACAGGATGCTCTTGATTGTGCATCTGTTAAAGTTTGAGTGTTTTTGGTGACAAGTCAAATTTCTTCAGCCTCTTGAGGTTGAAGAGGCGCTGTTGTGACTTCTTCAACACGCTGTCTTTGTGGGTGGACCATTTCAGTTTGTCCGTGATGTGTACGCCGAGGAACTTAAAACTTTCTACCTTCTCCACTACTGTCCTGTCGATGTGGATAGGGGGGTGCTCCCTCTGCTGTTCCCTGAAGTCCACGATCATCTCCTTTGTTTTGTTGACGTTGAGTGTGAGGTTATTTTCCTGACACCACACTCCGAGGGCCCTCACCTCCTCCCTGTAGGCCACCTCGTCGTTGTTGGTAATCAAGTCTACCACTGTAGTGTCGTCTGCAAACTTGGGGATCGAGTTGGAGGTGTGCATGGCCACACAGTCATGGGTGAACAGGGAGTACAGGAGAGGGCTGAAAACGCACCCTTGTGGAGTCCCAGTGTTGAGGATCAGCGGGGTGGAGAAGTTTCCTACCCTCACCACCTGGGGGCGTCCCGTCAGAAAGACCAGGACCCAGTTGCACAGGGCGGGGTCAAGACCCAGGGCCTCGAGCTTAATGACAAGTTCGGAGGTTACTATGGTGTTAAATGCTGAGCTGTAGTCGATGAACAGCATTCTTACATAGGTATTCCTCTTGTCCAGATGGGTTAGGGCAGTGTGATTGCAATTGCGTCGTCTGTGGACCTATTGGGGCGGTAAGCAAATTGGAGTGGGTCTAGGGTGTCAGGTAGGGTGGAGGTGATATGATCCTTGACTAGTCTCTCAAAGCACTTTATGAAGACGGAAGTGAGTGCTATGGGGCGATAGTCGTTTAGCTCAGTTACCTTACCTTTTGTCTTCTCACTTCTGTTTACTTAACTTGCTTTGGGAATGTAAATGTTTCCCCATGCCAATAAAGACCATTTGAATTTAATTGGAGAGAGAAAGGGGCTGAAGAGTAGTGAAGGAAGAAGGGAACAAGGAGAGAGGGAGTGTAAGGGAAGGAAGAGATGTGGATAAAGAGTAGGGAGGGATGAGAGGAGCACAGGGAGAGGTGGAGAGGAGAGTGTAGAGAGGCTGAGTGAGGGCAGTGTGTGTGTATGATCAGTATGCATCTCCACACCACAGGAGAGAGCAGCAGGGTGGGCTGAGGCAAATGGGTCATGACACAGATAGTCCTCTCTGCTGCAACGGGGCATAGTACACACACACAAAGCTAACAGACAACGTAAGTGCCCTTTAAACAGACAACCAAGCATACTGAAAACATAGAAAGTTGGTTTCTCTCTAATTTTTCCAATTCTAAAACACGGAAGTAGTATTGTCCCCAAAAAATCTGATGTAGGAAAAGAAGAAGGGATCTGATGTAAGAAAAGAGGGGATCTGATGTAGGAAAAGAAGAGAATGGAGGATTTGGAAAAGAGAGATGACATACAGAAAGACTACCGGAGGTCAGTGAAGAGGCAGAGCAGAGAGAACATAACATCAATGTGTTTTCTTCTCATCAGATCCTTTGGGGGGGGGGGGGCGGAAGAGTCCTCTATTCAAATACAGTACCATTTAGGTTGGGCGGTACCCAGACTTTTACATCATACTGTCCTTCTCTCATGGCGGGATTACAGTATTACCTGTTTAGTACACAAGGGGGAGCCACAAAAACACAAAAAAGCCTGTTGGGCATCTATTACCAGAAGGATAACAAAATGAGTACAATAATGGCAAATTTTCATGGAGGCTGCTACCTAAATATGCTAACGAGCGCAAACGAAAATAAAGTAATTACAAAGACCAACAATCCGGTTCATAAAGTTACACATTAGTAGGCGCTACCGAATGTAATTTTGGTGAATTCGGACATTTACCAAGCGAATGTGAACGAAATACATTTGACAAAACAAGTTGACGCATGCTATCTGAAGGAAGAACAGTACTGGCTCTGGAGCAGCATGTGAACACGTTGTGCAGTCGCTAGGCAACGGGCCTGTCTGCTCTACTTGGAGAAGATGATAGAATGTTAACTTAGGTGTCGCGTTCATGAAGAATTCCGCAATCAGGGGAAAAAAATCTTGCGGGTAAACTAATTTGTAAACTAATTCTATGTCATTTCTGCTCGGAATCAGACAAAAGTTGTGCTTCAGTTGCACTTGTCCACTGGATGAGAATTCACTAAGGGCATTCTATCAGCAGACAACGCTCTGATGTGAGCTACTTTTCCTCAGTGTAACCAGCCTACTTCTCTCTGGTAAACGCAAGATTAACTTCAAGCAAAACATTAGGAAATGTAGCCAGCTACATTGTTTCTATGGTAAACATTAGAAAATATGACAGCCATGCATTGGTTTGCAAGAAATACCTTGCTTTTTCATTTGTAAGCTCATTTACAATGCTAGCCAAAATGCTTTGCACTTCTGTGGCATCTGATGAAAATGAAGCAAATTTCTGCTGAACTAATGTATTTTCTGGGAGGAAAACTATAGGTGCATGTTCCCTGATCACTCTATTGGGGGGGGGGGGAGACACTTGACTATCAATAAACAGCTGGACTCACTTGCTCCCGCTTTCTCCCGTTGTGCTATTTACAAAAACAAAAAAAACACGTGACTGGCTTCTGGGAAACTACGGTAAGCTTCATAACGTAAAAAAGAACGTGACAGCTGAAATGAAGAACGCAATCCGCTTCATCTCCTAATGTATCGCACAAGTTGACTGCAGGTATTTACTTAAAAAGTAGCTACAAATTGAACATTTATTGAAAAACTTCCATTTCCAAATACCCCGTATACCGCCAAAGCCTAGTCACCATTTGCATTTATATAGAGAACTCTGCCCTCTAGCAGTATGGAGCAAAGAGGAACAATGGGAGGTGAGAGGGAACAGAGAGATGAGAGACAGACAGACAGTGAGAAAAAGCAGAGAGCGGAAAAAAACAATGACAGAGAGAAGAGGAATAAAAGGTAGGGGAAAGTAATAAGAAACAGTGGGAATAGAAGTAGTGAGTGCATTACCTTGACGTATATAATGGGGATGGTGGTCTTGGCCTTGTTGAAGTGCCGGGCCACCCTATACACCGTCTCTGGGACAAAGTCCAGCACTAGGTTCAGATACACTTCGTCTTTCTGTAAGGGGAAAACAATAGGAGAGAAGAGCAATGTTGTTGAATCCATTTTGTAATGCAATTCATTTTTTCACAAGTCTGGATTTTTCCTTTTTGCTGCATAAACGTGAAAATGTCAAATGTTGTTCCCAATACCTGGTAGTCRGACTTGTACATACCTTCTCCCCACTGGAGTAGAAAAAGTAACGTAGCCTGACAATGTTGCAGTGGTCCAATTTCCTCATGATCTGTAGTTCTCGGTTCTGGAGTAATTGAAATAGCAAGGGGGTGTAATTTAGGTCTCAAGATTTCATCAGTTGAGCAGTAGTAACATTGAGGTATGGGGAGAGAACATACAGAAATACACCTGATAGTGTGTGAGTGATGAGGGGCAA
Organism: Salvelinus sp. IW2-2015; assembly: GCF_002910315.2. Classification (NCBI taxonomy): domain Eukaryota; kingdom Metazoa; phylum Chordata; class Actinopteri; order Salmoniformes; family Salmonidae; genus Salvelinus; species Salvelinus sp. IW2-2015. The sequence goes on from NW_019942970.1 coordinate 151,173, forward strand.
TGGTGTGTTTCTGTAGACTGCCAGTGGAAGTGAGTTGCACTGTGTGTGTGTGTGTGTGTGTGTGTGTTTGTAGACAAGTGTTTCAGTTGAGTCACTAAACCGAGTCTTGTGCTTGAGTCACAAGTCTAAGGCTAAGTTGAGTTGAGTTCGAGTCACCAATGGTGAAGTCCGTGCTCGAGTCCTGATCCAAGTGCTCAAGTCTGAGTCACTGGGTTGGAATTTAACAACAAAAAATAACACATTAATGATATTGGTTAATGTGCACATGAAAGCAAAGGTTCTTTAGACATATTTGGTATTTTGGTTACTAATGTTTTTGCTCGCTTGTATTGCCGGCTTGCTAGCTCGATGCTCGTATTTTGCTAGTGGCTCCTCTTGATTTGGCTCGGATTTGGTAGAAGAAATCTGCCCAGCAACAACTAGTGGCAGTCTGGTGGGAAGATTTTCATGTGAGCATTGAAGTAACGCAAAGGTTTTCCTCCAGTTGCAGAAAGGTCATAATTGCCTACAATATGCAATAGCCCACAAAACAAACAAGTCTTTCATACACAGGCTCACACATTTTATTTTAATAGAATGTTCAATGATGTTTTGAAGGGATGAATGGTCTTTGCTCCCATAAGATTACTATTTCCAATAATTGTAACAGGCTCTTGGTAAATTGCCCAGTGAATTTTTTTAATTCCAGAGTGAAACCCAGAGGAAGACTAGGGAAAGTTGGGAGGGTAGAGCGAGACGACAAATTCAAAGACAGCCTACTTTTTAATACTCAAGGGGAGAGAGAGCCAATAGACTTGTTTTCCTTTTAAACTCAATACTATTGTTTTCAATTTCATAAAGCAGTTTGTTTCTTAACCAGGCAAAGCTAAATAGTAGGCTGGTGACTGGTGGTTACAAGGAAGTGAGTCACTTACGCGATGTGCAGCCTACATACATACACCTTGATTTATTGTTGTGTTACAGCCTGAATTCAAAATGGATTAACAATCTTTTTCTCTCCCATCTACACACAATATCCTATAATGACAAAATGAAAACACGTATACAAACATTTTTGGCACATTTTGACAATGAAATACAGAAATATCTCATTTACATAAGTAACCACACCCGAGTCAATACTTTGTATAAGCACTTTGGCAACGATTACAGCTGTGAGTCTTTCTGGGTAAGTCACTAAGAGCTTTCCACACCTGGATTGTGCAACATTTGGTCCTTAATCGTAAAAAAAATGATTCAAGCTCGGTCAAATTGGTTGTTGATGATTGTTAGACAACCATTTTCAGGTCTTGTCATAGATTTTCAAGTAGATTTAAGTCAAAACTAACTCGGTTGCTCAGGAACATTCACTGTCTTCTTGGTAAGCAACTCCAGTGTAGATTTGGCCTTGTGTTTTAGGTTATAACTACAATGTTGTTGATCCATCCTCAGTTTTATCTTATCACAACCAACTCCGCAACTGTTATAAAGTCACCATTGGCCTCATGGTGAAATCCCTGAGTGGTTTCCTTCCCCTACGGCAACTGAGTCAGGAAGGACGTCTGTATATTTGTAGTGACTGGGTTTTAGCATTAATTTAGTTAATTAAACATTATTTTTTTTAAAGCATACATTTAAAAAAATGTGTATTGATACACCATCTAAAGTGTAAGTAATAACTTCACAATGCTCAAAGGGATATTCAATGTCCGCTTTATATATATTTATTACCCATCTACCAATAGGTGCCCTTCTTTCCAAGGCATTGGAAAACCTCCCTGGTCTTTGTGGTTTAATCTGTGTTTGATACTCACTGCTCGCCTGAGGGACCTTACAGATAATTGTAAGTGTGGGGTACAAAGATGAGGTAGTCATTCAAAAATCATGTTAAACACTATTATTGCACACAAAGTGAGTCCATGCAACTTGTGACCTGTTAACTTCTTATGGCTGCAGGGGCAGTATTGAGTAGCTTGGATGAAAGGTGCACAGAGGTGCCCAGAGTAAACGGCCTGCTCCTCAGTCATAGTTGCTAATATATGCATATTATTATTAGTATTGGATAGAAAACACTCTGAAGTTTCTAAAACTGTTTGAATTATGTCTGTGAGTATAACAGAACTCATATGGCAGGCAAAAACCTGAGAAGTGCAACTTCCTGTTTGGAATTTTTCTGAGGCTGGTAGTTTTTCAACCAAGCTCTCATTGGAATTACAGCGAGATATGGATGAGTTTTCACTTCCTTCGGCTTCCACTAGATGTCAACAGTCAATAGAACTTTGTCTGATGACTCTGCTGTGAAGGGGGGCCGAAGGAGACAGGAATGAGTAACCAAAGCCATGAGGTGACCACGCGCGTTCACGTGGGAGGCAGCTCCGTTCCATCGTTCAACTGAAGTCAATGTAATTTTCCAGTTGGACCGTTATTCAAGATGTATGTTAACAACATTCTTAAGATTGATTCAATACATCGTTTGACATGTTTCTACTGACTGTTACGGAACTTTTGGACATTTCGTCACGTTATAGTGGACGCACTTTGTGACTTTGGAATTGTTTACCAAATGCGCTAACCAAAGTAGCTAATTGGACATAAATATCGGACATCGAACAAATCAAGCATTTATTGTGGACCTGGGATTCCTAGGACTGCATTCTGATAAAGTTCAAAGGTAAGGAAACATTTATCATGTATTTTCTGGTTTCTGTTGACTCCAACATGGCGGCTAATTTGGCTATTGTTCTGTGCGCCGTCTCAGATTATTGCATGGTTTGCTTTTTCCGTAAAGTTWAAAAAAAATCTGACACAGCGGTTGCATTAAGGAGAGGTATATCTATAATTCCATGTGTATAACTTGTATTATCATCTACATTTATTATGAGTATTTCTGTTGAAACGATGTGGCTATGCAAAATCACTTGATGTTTTTGGAACTAGTGAACGTAACGCGCCAACGTAAACTCCCGATTTTTTTATATAAATATGAACTTTATCAAACAAAACATGCATGTATTGTGTAACATGAAGTCCTATGAGTGTCATCTGACGAAGATCATCAAAGGTTAGTGATTTATTTTATCTCTATTTCTGTTTTTTTGTGACTGCTATCCTTTGCTGGAAAAATGGCTGTGCTTATTGTGGTTTGGTGGTGACCTAACATAATAGTTTATAGTGCTTTCGCTGAAAAGCATATTTGAAATCTGACACTTTGGTGGGATTAACAACAAGATTACCTTTAAAATGATAAGACACATGTATGTTTGAGGACTTTTAATTATGAGATTTCTGTTGTTTGAATTTGGCGCCCTGCACTTTCACTGGCTGTTGTCATGGCTGCAATCCCGGTAACGGAATCGATATAAGAAGTTTTTAAGCACATTTTTACATCTGAACTTTAGGCTTGTCATTACAAAAGGGGTTGAATACTTATTGACTCAAAACATTTCAGCTTAACATTTTAATTCATTTGTAAAAATTGTGAAAAACATAATTCCACTGACATTATGGGGTAGTGTGTAGGCTTGTGACAAAAACATCTCAATTTAATTTTCAATTCAGGCTGTAACACAACAAAACGTGGGGTGTGAATACTTTCTCTGAATGCACTATGATCGGAGGCTGTGCGTGAGCGAAGCCTGCCTTCCTATCTGCCCACACTCAGCGTTTGCTTTCGCCACAGCGCACCAGCCGACGTAGGCTGCGTGTGCCAGTGTGGCGCGTCATTCCCACTGCTAGCAAGAGAACAGAACCCTCACTTCTCTGCACACACGTTGCTGCTAATGTTCTGCTTATCATAGTAGCCTATCCAGTCCAAGTACAAATACACGGGAAGGTGAGTCCCAGTCATTAATGGTCGAGTCACAAGTATACATGTATTTATTTTTTAATCCAGGACTCGAGTACCACAACACTGGCGTAGAATGCCAGTGGAAGTGGGTTGTGCTGTGTGTCTGTAGACTCTGTACCTTAAACCTCTTATCCTGCAGAACCTTCTTGATGGCCACCATCTCCTGGCTGTCAATGAGGCGGGCCTGGTACACCACGCCGAAGGAACCATTCCCGATCACCTTGATGTCTGTGTAAGACACCTCCTGTGGGCGGTCTGGACCCTGGCCTGGTGTGGCCACCACAGTTGTCACCTTGCCACTGTCTCCTGGGGGAGAGGTACAGAGGTCAAAACACATTAAGGTACATGACCATTTGGAAGGGGGCTAAAGGTCCCAAGTATTTTAGATGTACAAGATGTTATCCAGATGCAGGGACACACACACACACACACTGAGAGGACCATGACTCTGGTTTAGAGGCAGGAAACGTAGTGTCGGTCACCTCATCCTTTCCCCCAATCCCCTGAGGGGAAACACTAAACAACAAATGTTCAGCACTCCCTTCGTCTCTAAATGTCCGTAACCTCGGAAGCCTCTCCCCACAGACACATAATACTAGCTGGTAATGAGCTGTAGTAGCTACAGTGAACCACCTCCACCCTGCCTCACCTTCCCCAGCTCCCCAGGGGGAGGCTGCATGCCTGGCTGTCACAGCTCTGAACTCTGCTAACCTCTTCACCCCCTCACTACACAGGCCAGTACGGTTTAAATACTAGGACCCTGACAATAGTGAGAAATGCATTCTTGCTTTCCTCTGTTTCTTGAGGTAATGGGCGATTTAACACGGTGGGTTGGGTGAAAGTGAGGGCTCTCCAACATAGCTTCGACAGAATATCATAATGTCAGATCTATAATTACTGTCTTCAAGCAATGGAGGGTGGGTTTTTAAAGTGTTTGAACGGGGCCATTGTCTGTTAGGTCCGGGACAATACTAGTACTGCGATAGTCAGTATCTTAGCAAGGAAACAAAACAACACGGTTTAACTTCTTTAGGAAAAAATACCTACTGTTGTTAACTAACATGTTGTCATCCATTTTCCAAACCATAGGGCACAATATTTTACATATAGCAAGTTTTCAAAAGACCAAATAGTGGTCTGCTTCATGTTTTCATTGATGACATGGGAAGAAAATATCACAATACTGGTATCATCACAGCCCTACTGTCTGTCTGATGTGCAACCTTGTGGAAAGGAAGACTTTCTGAGTCCATACAGTGAGTGACAGTTCTACTTCGGGTAAGACGTGCAGTTCAGCGTGGTGTGTGTGTGAACGGTTGAGGGTGAACTGACTGACACACCAGTAGCACAGATTGTGAAGGGAGGAGGAACACTACAGTAGAGGTAGGGCCTGGAGCCAACTAGCTTGTCAGAGCCTGTGATAACATTGAATGGACAGTACAGTAGCACGCCCAGTGAGTGTGTGCACCGGTTCCTCCATTCACCCTCCATTCGCCTGCCTCAACATGACCTTGCTTTCTCTAATAACTCTGTATCTCCCAGTTCTACTCTAAAGTCTGACAAGGCCTCTAGAACAAAGCTGAATAAGTGGTTGACGAGCTTAAGATTTTGTTGAGAAGACAAATTTGGATCTTCCTCTGCTGAAGATAGAAATGTATTTCATTTGGATCCTCTAATTGTAAAGCCGGACTATGTCAGTCTCAGGAATCAGACTGGAAGGGAGGGTGAACGGCAGGAGGTTTTGTTCAGCACTGCTAAAAGCATTAGGTGGGCGCAGTTGATTGATGGATTTAAAGTCAACTCCTATGATGTAGACTAGACACCTCTGGATGTCTGAAAGAGCTGGATGTCGTGTTTTAATAAACACACTGGAGATGTCTTACATAGCTTTTCACATACTAGTATATGAAGGGTCATCATAGCTAGTGGTAGATTTCACACTGGGTAGGCATTAGATTAATTGAATAATCCAAACCAGATCTTTGCATGAGTCATTAAACTATTCTTCCTTCTGACGTCTCATACGACCAGAGAACGTCATCTGATCTGTAATCATGTGGCTCACAGCGTTTGCGTCTGTGTAGTCCTCATCTTCAGAAGTAGAGTCAGAGGGGAGAGTTTTAATATGAAACAGCAGTGGCATGATAGTCACTTTAATGATGAATGCAAAGATGAGCAGTCAGACAGATCAGCTGTCAGGGAAGTGCTTTGGTTCCTAAAGAGGAAGTTAACACACAGGTCTGATGAGTAGGATTGAATGAAAGAGTAAGAGGGAGAGAAGTGATTTCCAGAACACTCAGACTTTAGTCTCAAGTAACTCATCGGTTATTTCTAAATTTAAAGCAAGAACACATTAGTCACTAAAACAATTAGCGATTACAAATCCATGCATTACAAGCGAACATTTATTTATGCCAGAGCTGCAGTATCCTACAGAGTTTGGACAGAGAGAGGTAGAGAATATTAACCAGATTAGTGGCACTGCCACTTACTCTCTAAAACAGTGTTCCTCAACTCCAGCCCTGGTGGCCCACAACTGCAGTTTTGTTCCATACCTGGGCCAGTTTCCCAAAAGCATATTAAGGCTAAGTTGATCTTAGAAGCATAGGATCCTATGGTTCTAACAATTAACTTAGCCTTAAGATGCTTTTGGGAAACCGGGCCCAGTACTAATATAGACACACCTGATGCAACTAATTCACTGACCATCAAGCCCTTTATTAGTTGAATCAGGTGTAGGTGTGTTAGTGCTGGAACAAATATGTGCAGTCATGTGGGTCCCCAGGATAGGAGCTGAGAACAATAGAGCAGTAGGAAGCTGAGAAACGTCAGTAACGCTAAGTGCAGCCCCAGGATACTAAAATAATCCTAGTGGCAATTATTGCCTATGACTTGTCTGACACCTTTTTGTCAGACATTTACAACCCTTGATCTTGGCTTTGCACTTTACTTAGACAAGTCAGTGTTACTTCCAGAAACCTAACAGTAGCGCAGCACCTTTGTTGGGGTTTCTGGTAGGTCCAGACACCTCCAGACCAGGAACAACGCTTATCAGTGGGCACAACCTTCTAGGAATACAGTACTGTGGTCAGGAGAGACCAAAATCAGACCCCATTCAAAACCGAGGATTACTGTTAAAACACCTGAACAGAGACTGGGCCACTGATGACCTGTTGATTAGGCTATAGGCTAGGTGTTCATGTATACCCTGCTGGACTGAGAAGACATTTGACCAGCACCGTCTATGTGCTCGTCATTTATCTGTCGCTCACCTGTTTCCAGTCTTCATCTCCCACCTCCAGCTTATCTTTCCAATGATTCACTCTGCCTTCACCCCCCCGCCCTCCCTGTCTTCTTTCCCTGCCTGCCTCAATCTCTCCAGTCAAATCCCTTCACACTGAAGCTTCAACATCAGCCCATATGGTTCCATTGGTGAGCTGAGCATATTCACAGTGCAGTCTGAAGTGCCATGGTTGACCCAGGCCGGGTCTTCAACATGGCTGGGCTATCAGAATAGAAGTCAGTGATCAGATTGGAAACTGGAATGCAACGTTTATGCTTTTCAACTGAAGAAATGTCAGCGGCAAATACATCTGAATTGATAAAAGTGTTAGGTTTAATAGGGACCCACTAAAGTCTTACCAAAATATGGGTACACTTTCAACCACCTCCTGACATATGGCTAGCGTAGAGTAGACTAGCTACTGTCTGTTTGACATGGACATTGTGGTGCCACGTTTCTTTAACGGAAAGACACAGGGCGGGACACATCGGAATTTGGCCAATAGAAACTATCGCTTTGTTGCAAAATGCAACAGTTTGCAACTGTTTGGACTAATGATTACACCCCAGAAAGTGCACTTGCGGAACATAGTGGTTACAAACGGTAAAAGTACACAAATAACGATCATATATTTCAACTTCTAATAGAAAATGCACACCAAAGAGAGCGATTCATAGTGCTTCTTCTTGTGCTTGTCTTGACAATTGTAATGCTCCCCAATGAATGGAGTGAAGAAATTATGACTGGTCTAAAATGTCATTTGCATTTAAATATAATTTTTTTTATTTAACGAGTCATTAAGGAGTTGAAAATGTAGAGCAGTGCTTCCCAACCTTTTTCCGTTACTGTACCATCAACTGAATAGTACCCTTGGTTGGTAACCACTGATGTAGAGAAACCCAGGGGCTCAACAACAGCATAAATACATCTCAAGCAACATTTTGGAAAAGTCAACAATGCAGTTTGAAGATCTGACCACTCAGAATTATACACACACAGTGAGACAGACATACACACAAAGGTAGAGAGAAGAGAACCTCCTGGCATATGGCAGAGTAGACTAGCTACTGTCTGTTTGACATGGACATTGTGGTGCAATGTTCCAGATTTGGTTTTCCCTAAGTCTGACCATGTCAACACCTCCTCCCTCTCTACCTGTAGATATTCTGACAACACCGCATATCCAAACTACCATTGGGCATACAGTCAATTCCTGTCATTGCACTGGCTGTGAAAATTGGTGAGAATGAGACCCTTTGGAAGAATCCTCAATGTGCGGAAATCTCCATGGAAAGCAATAGGACTTGCCTAATTATGAAGATTATTTGATCTATCAATATATGGACGTGTCAAATTATGCAAATATGAGGAAAAGCAATCATAGCTCTTGAACAATAATAACGAGATGAGACCAACACACAGATTACCGACCATTTTGAATCCCACCATACCTTCTCAGCTATGCAATCTGGTTTCAGAGCTGGTCATGGGTGCACCTCAGCCACGCTCAAGGGCCTAAACGATATCCTAACCGCCATCGATAAGAAACAATACTGTGCAGCCGTATTCATTGACCTGGCCAAGGCTTTCGACTCTGTCAATCACCACATCCTCATCGGCAGACTCGATAGCCTTGGTTTCTCAAATGTTTGCCTCACCTGGTTCACCAACTACTTCTCTGACAGAGTTCAGTGTGTCAAATCGGAGGGCCTGTTGTCCGGGCCTCTGGCAGTCTCTATGGGGGTGCCACAGGGTTCAATTCTTGGACCGACTCTCCTCTGTATACATCAATGATGTCGCTCTTGCTGCTGGTGAGTCTCTGATCCACCTATACGCAGACGACACCATTCTGTATACTTCTGGCCCTTCTTTGGACACTGTGTTAACAAACCTCCAGACGAGCTTCAATGCCATACAACTCTCCTTCCGTGGCCTCCAATTGCTCTTAAACACAAGTAAAACTAAATGCAAGCTCTTCAACAGATCGCTGCCTGCACCTGCCCGCCCGTCCAACATCACTACTCTGGACGGCCCTGACTTAGAATATGTGGACAATTACAAATACCTAGGTGTCTGGTTAGACTGTAAACTCTCCTTCCAGACTCACATCAAACATCTCCAATCCAAAGTGAAATCTAGAATTGGCTTCCTATTTCACAACAAAGCATCCTTCACTCATGCTGCCAAACATACCCTTGTAAAACTGACCATCCTACCGATCCTCGACTTCGGCGATGTCATTTACAGAATAGCCTCCAATACCCTACTCAATAAATTGGATGCAGTCTATCACAGTGCCATCCGTTTTGTCACCAAAGCCCCATATACTACCCACCACTGCGTCCTGTACGCTCTCGTTGGCTGGCCCTCGCTTCATACTCGTTGCCAAACCCACTGGCTCCAAGTCATCTACAAGACCCTGCTAGGTAAAGTCTCCCCTTATCTCACTGGTCACCATAGCAGCACGCGCTCCAGCAGGTATATCTCTCTGGTCACCCCCAAAACCAATTCTTCCTTTGGCCGCCTCTCCTTCCAGTTCTCTGCTGCCAATGACTGGAATGAACTACAAAAATCTCTGAAACTGGAAACACTCATCTCCCTCACTAGGTTAAAGCACCAGCTGTCAGAGCAGCTCACAGATTACTGCACCTGTACATAGCCCATCTATAATTTAGCCCAAACAACTACCTCTCCCCCTACTGTATTTATTTATTTTGCTCCTTTGCACCCCATTTTCTCTCTACTTTGCACATTCTTCCACTGCAAATCTACCATTCCAGTGTTTTACTTGCTATATTGTATTTACTTCGCCACCATGGCCTTTTTTGCCTTTACCTCCCTTATCTCACCTAATTTGCTCACATTGTATATACTTATTTTTTTCTATGGTATTATTGACTATGTTTGTTTTACACCATGTGTAACTCTGTGTTGTTGTATGTCGAACTGCTTTACTTTATCTTGGCCAGGTCGCAATTGTAAATGAGAACTTGTTCTCAACTTGCGTACCTGGTTAAATAAAGGTGAAATACAATATGTTTATTTATTTTATTTGGAAATACGTGGTTATGATAGTATTATTCCAATAACAAGATAGATACCAAACGGTTCCTTACCACCCACATTATTGCTCAATCTAAAACGGTTGACCAAAGAACTGCAAAACAAAACTGGACTTGTAACGTTATAAAAATGACATTGACAGACCATTGACACAGCGCACTCCAGCTGGCTAATTCTATTCCTGCCTTGGACAAGCAAACCAAACTAGCACGTAAACTGTTCTTGAACAAGTTAGCTAGATTTAAAGCTAATTGGTCAGGGTCACATTAAGCCATGTCGTATAAATTCCCAATATTTAACGTTATGTGAACTGAATTAACGCTAACTTCGTCTCCCTAAATAGCATATATAGCTGTTAGCTAGGTTACCTGTCTAACGTTAGCTAGCTAACTAAGCATCCAGCTACATAACTTTCAATGCTAATAGCTAAGATTACAGGCTAAATGAGGACGACGGTCAACCTCGTTTGATTTCACCTAGGTAGGTACCGTTACCGCTGATGCCCGTTTTCCAATCTGGCTTCCAACGACAAATATCACCTTAATCTGGTTCCATTCTATTTTCATCTATTTCTTCCCAGTTTCTAACATCGTATAGACGTTTCGCCTCAAATGCTATGCTAGTTAACGTTAGCCAGATCTGCCACAATCAAAGCCCGGCTTGATCCCACTGTCCCTTCTACAAAAACATACATAGCCTAGCCAGCTAGCTAGGTTTGCTTTGAGAAATGATAACATCGACAGTTGTATCAATTTTTTTAGTTAGATACTTCATTTAAATGACCAGTACACACATATATATCCCGATCCCTTCAATTAGCTATACTCACGGGCTAGTTTCAAATTTCCGAAGCCAGTCGAGCTGCTCCCTGTGGCCTGTGAAGCCCCAGATTTTCCTGTAGAAATCCCTCCGGTAACAGACGATCCGGCTGCGGCTGAAGCGGCTCCGGGAGCCCCTGGAGGCTCAGCAAACGAGCTGGTCCTGGGCCGCCCGCTGCCGCTCATATCTATGTGCGCTAAAGCCGGGGCAGGGGAAAAGTTTGTTGCGATTTAGAGCCAAGCAGGCACAGAGTTGACCTATCTTTTCTAAAGTAGTCGTTACAAATTTAACTGCATTGGTAGCATATCGTTGTAGCTAGCTTGTACGTCTCCCCCTTTCTTCTTCGCTTGGCACAGTGGTTGGACTTGACGCACAGCAACGCGCTGGCTGATAGCACTGCTTCATGGGTAACGAAGTTTTGAGGGCAGATCCAACTGGGGTGTAATTCATTACGCCAATTCTGTTGCAAAACGTTTCTTTAACGTAAACAACGGAACGGCACAGGGCGGGGCCTACCTGAATTTGGCCAACAGAAACTCTCGCTTCGTTGCAAAATGCAACAGTTTGCAACAGTTTGGACTAATGATTACACCCCAAAGTGCACTTGTGGTGCTTAGTGGTTACAAACGGTAAAAGTATACAAATAAAGATAATATATTTAAACTTCTAATAGAAAATGCACACCAAAGACAGCGATTCATAGTGCTTCTTATTGTGCTTGTCTTGACAATTGTAATGCTCCCCAATGAATGGTGAGTGAAGAAATTATGACTGGTCTAAAATGTCATTTGCATTTAAATATTGMATTTTTTATTTAACTAGGCATTAAGGAGCTGAAAATGTAGAGCAGTGCTTCCCAACCTTTTTTGGTTACTGTCCCATCAACTGAATAGTACCCTTGGTTGGTAACCACTGATGTAGAGAAACCCAGGGGCTCAACAACAGCATAAATACATCTCAAGCAACATTTTGGAAAAGTCAGCAATGCAGTTTGAATTACACACACACAGTAAGACAGACATACACACACAAAGATAGAGAAAATAGCAGACTAAGTTGACCATCTTGGCATAAAAAGAGATTGTAAAACAGGTCTAAAGTAGATACAAATGACAAACCACACCGACATGGCGACAGTAAACACCCACAACCGCAAATATACAGTACGTTTTGTGAAAATGCCCTAAAGACCGCTTGATGACTGACAGGGAATGTATCCAATCACTTCCTTCCAAAGTCACAAGGCCAGAGCGCAAGGCAGCAGAGCATGCCGACAACAGAGGAACGATCCGCGGACAAACGATGTTTTTCGTGCACCGAAATGTTTCTCTGCCAGAAGATTCACGATTTTAAAAGCGTACCGTTAAATCAGTGCGTTATTCACTTAAAGACGGAACGGAGAGTGCATTGTTGCTTCTGCGGAGCTTTGTGACTACCTCACGAGGGATTGTCCAACGACAGTAGATGAGAGGTAAGATTATTTGAACGGGAGGGGAAGGAAGGGCCTGTCGTGTTTACCGGAGACCTGCGGGGAAAAGTGGATAGCGCCGCCTGACGACCGCCTTGAGCCGGGGAGCCACAGTCAGGAGACAGCGGTGCCTCCGAAGAGGTCTCGGATATCGGAGAGAGCGCCGCCAACAGCTCGCCACATGAATGATAACACACAGGAAGCAATGTTGCAAGCTATCATGCAGCACTGTGGCTTGTATAAACTAAATGTCATTAATTATATGCCATATTTGAGTAGAAAAAATGCATCTAATTATACACATCCCTGTTAACTATTTCACATCCCGTCTACCACCATTTGGCGCCTACATGCAGTTAGCTTCTGCTGCTTGTGGCAGCTTCTAATTAGCTTGTAGCTATCAGCTCTATTTTCTATGACGATTTTATGGAACCATGCAATCGCTACAGGGCAATTCCATGGTAACGGAATTACGCTGAGACTCAGATTTTTCACTTTCACAATTTATGCTAAACAAAAACATTTACTGGAACAACAGTGTAGATGCGAAGTTTGTTAACAGAATAACAGTACATCTATTTTGGTTATTGAACTACAGTAAGTGAAGTAACAGAATTACGGTAACGAAATTACATCATGGGTCCCTGATCTGTACTACACAGAAATGCATAATTTATGGATATGAATGTCATTTTCTTTATTGTGATTCATCCTGAATAGGTACACAAAGGTAGAAATATGCAATATCATCCTTTGCATATATGGGTATCATTCTACACACTGGCTATTGTTCAAATGAGCTCTGCCCACAAACAAGACCAAATCTGAACCAATCATAAACGTCTATGTTTCACAAGTTTGGACATTACAGTAGAGCACAATATAGTACAGTACATTACTGTGCTCTACTGTACGGAACTCTACTGTACTATACTCTACTTTTCTTCACTGTGCTATCCAAACTTGTGAAACATAGACGTTTATGATTGGTTCAAATTTGGTGCAGTCACCAATCATGGGCGTCTGTGTTTGGGTCAAATCAAGGCCGGCCCTGACTGGCCCCAAAAATGACGTATGTGGACGTTGACATTTCAACTACTTTTCAACGTCCATGGACTTCCGGTGCTCAGTGGGTGCGGATGCTGGCTACAGTTTTAGTAAATGGAAAGAGAGGGGGCTCTTGGGTAGTCATCAGTAAGAACCGGGAGAGGTGATATTAACTAGAGAGAGAAGAGGGAGAGGTTGTCCACTGTTTTCACACTCTCGCTTTGACCACCAGACAACAGAAAGAGACAGAAAACAGTTATGAGCTGAACATAACAGTATGCCAGTGGAAGGGAGGACATTATGATTTGATTTCCCATTGTGGTCAATTCAATTGCTGTAATTCCGTTACTGTTTTTTCTGTAATTATGTAACCAATTTGGTAACAGAATTACGAGTTATAATCACAAAATAATTCACAAACTGTAAAAAACACAAACTAATTGGTAGGTCTACCTTGTTACTTCTGTGAACTTTCATTATCATCTTAAAGATATGTGGGTTTTGGTAAYGGAATTACAAGGCACAAGGCAGTGTTTTAAGAAGGCAACCTACATTTAGTTTTGGATAAATGATTTAAGTGTTGATAATAGTTTACCTAAATATTACTTCAACATTATTGTGTTTTGATATATTTCTAATACCTTTTTTAAGGCTTATCTGGTAGATGTTTTCTAAGACCTCTTTCCATCTGTTTGACCAGAAATCCAAGCAATTACTAGAAACCTTTATCTATGACTTCATTTGACACCCATTTTGATACATATATTTTTTGTTATTCATTTTAATTGTATTTATTTAACCCTTAGTTGACTGAGAACACATTCTCATTTACAGCAACGACCTGGGATTTGTTACAGGGGAGAAGAGGGGCGATGTGTGAGCCAATTGGAAGCTGGGGATGATTAGGTGGCCATGATTGTATGAGGGCCACATTGAGATATGTTCCTATCAATATCACATGTTGGTGCTCATGGCTCCTTTTACATGGAAATGACCTACATCATTGTAAACTAAAATAATGTCTGTGGGCCATTTGGGGTTTGGGACAGGCGATACCAAATAGCTGACTGAGACTACTGTATTTTGCTTTTTTTCAGGCTCCCTCCCTGTTGTCCTGACATCACAGAACATCATAGTGAGATACCTGAGGAAAGATGCTAGCTACTTTACTAATCATTGTTACTGGTTCAAGCCCTAAAACTCACAACACACCGTTTTCTCACTAACAGACATCAAAGTCTTCAGTTCAACCATCGAGGCATACTTGTATCAAGATCGTAACACAGAGCTATAACTCAGACCAGGACAGGAGCCTTTTTATCATTCATTGAATTGTGCTGACTAACACACACGGTCCTACAAAAACCACCTTGCAGTAGTCATGGATGACCAGCAGGAGGACTCAGAGGGMATGTACGACATGCAGCACCAGTACATGTGCAGCGAGTGCCACCAGCTCTTCAACACCCTAGAAGAAGTGCTGATGCACCAGCAGATCCACACAGGGCAGGAGGGAGAAGAGGGGGAGGCTGGGGAGGCCATGGCCATCCAGGGCATCTCAGAGTATGGGGACAGCCAGTACCAGTGCCTGGAGTGTGGTGCCCTCATCAGGAACCCAGATGAACTGCTACTGCACCAGGAGCTGCACATGAGAGAGGCAGGGTTGGAGACAGAGGACCATGGTGAGAGGGGGAGGATGGTGTAGGACAGGAAAGGGTGGATATATGTCTTGAAGAGGGGGGGTGAAAGGTGGTGGTTTGTTTCAAGGATGAAAGGCAGAGGTTGTTTGAATGTAGAGGGGCTAGATAGTGAGAATCACCTGCTGAACATTGTGTTGTGTTCCCTAGAACTGTGTGAGGTGTTGGAGACAGACGAGGCAGGGACAGAGGGCCAGGTGTCGGGGCCTGTCCAGTACCAGTGTCTAGACTGCCTGGCCCTGTTTGACTCTCCAGAGGTGTGGCTGGCCCACAGACAGACCCACAGCAAGAGCAGCACACACAGTGCCACAGAGACTGTGAGTATTAAATACCAACACATTTCATCAGCAAACCCTTCATCAAAGGGCTTACAGGCTGGCGTTCTTTAGCGCAGAAGCAGACAGGCAGAATTAGGTGTTTCCTTTCTTGGCTCAAACTTCCTCCCCCCTCCTCTCTCTCCCAGGAGTATGTGCTGCAGCCCGATGGTACTGTGACACCCTTGGTCAGTGTTCAGAACTTTGTCTTGAGTGAACAACAAGCTGGGGAGATCTTAGCACAGGTACTGTACACACTTCATGGCAAAAAGCTTTTTAAAACCAGTAACCAGTTATTCTCACTCAAACATGATCATGTCTGTGCCCCCCTCAGGTCCTAGCCCAACAACAACAACAGCATCAGTCTGCCCCCCAGCCCTCGACCCCCTCCCGGGCCACCTTCCTACCCCCCGTCTCCCCCCTTCCCGGCTCGGCCACAATGCGTCTCCAGATCTGCAGTGCCCAGGCCCTGGCCGATGGCTCCAGTACCCCCGGCCTACGGCGCGCCAAGCTGCTGCCCCCTCTGCTCACTCCTCTAGGGGTGGGCTCGGTAGGAAAGCTGGTGGTTCCAGAGAACGGCCTCCAGAGACTGGAGGTGGCGCTGTCTGCTGTCCGGGTGGAGAAAGAGCAGCAGGGGGAGGTGGTGATCTTCCACCCCTATGAGTGCTCCGAGTGTGCCCTCCTCTTCCAGACCCCAGAGGACTTCCTGCAACACCAGGGGGAGCACTTCCTGGCCCAGGAGAAGGAGAGCGGTGAGGACGGTGTGATGATGGGATACGAGGAGGACAGAGGGGGGGAGGAGGAGAGAGGGGAGGAGAATGGGGGGAGGGTGGCAGAGGAGAGGGGGAAGGGAACGGGGAGACGCGCCCTGGCTAAAAGATCTAGAAACACACCGCTATGCCTGCACTGCAACCAATGCCAGCGTACCTTCACGTCAGCTAATCGGCTGGCGGCACACAGGCGCGTGCACGAGCATGGCACATACGAGTGYCGGGAGTGCGACAAGGTGTTTAAGAAGGCSAYGTCACTGCAGACACACATGCGCTCTCACTCCGGGGAGGCTCGGTATCTGTGTGTGGACTGTGGTCACGGCTTCAACACCGAGATGACCCTCATCATACACAGGTAGGTGCCTGACCAGACATCATGTTCTCATCATAAACCATCACAATCCCAAATGTTTTCCTGTCTATTGCTTTTTGAATGCTGTTTTGTATTGAAGGCTCTGAGACAAATCTTCTCTTTTTATATCCGCCCCTCCCTACTTCTTTCTTCATCCCTCACGTCATCCCTCGCTCTGTCCTGTAGGAAGTCTCACACAGCAGAGCCGCTCCACAGGTGTGARCACTGTGCCAAGACCTTCACCAATATGACCAAGTTCCTGTACCACCGTAGAACACACACCACCAAAGCAGCCACCACTACACTTACCCCCGTCGTCCTGGTAACCACGTTTTCTTTTTAAAAATGGTAATATTGTTCTTATAGTTCCAAATTCTAACTTGAGAAATGTTTTGTGCAAATCATCAATGAGAAATGTGTGCAAATGTTTTGTTTCTCTAGTTAAATTCAGTCCCATACTGGTCAMTGTATGAGCATGTGTTTTGACGATGTCCTGTGCAGGTCCCAGCGGCCCCCAGGAGGATGTCCCTGTCAGCCCTGTCCATCCTTCAGAGAGCCCGGGCTCTGAGGGGCGGGGGTGAGGGCAGCCCCATGGA
Organism: Salvelinus sp. IW2-2015; assembly: GCF_002910315.2. Classification (NCBI taxonomy): domain Eukaryota; kingdom Metazoa; phylum Chordata; class Actinopteri; order Salmoniformes; family Salmonidae; genus Salvelinus; species Salvelinus sp. IW2-2015. The sequence goes on from NW_019942970.1 coordinate 168,408, forward strand.
GACGGAGGGGGACGAGGAGAACCTAATGGCCCCCCTTACMGAGGCTGAGATGGAGATAGGCGAGTCGGGGGAGGACACTGCCTCCAGCTCTCTGAGCAGGGCAGAGGGAGGAAAGGAGAATGGGGTGGATGTGGAGAGGGCACCAGGGGGCAGTGGAGAATCCCAACCGGGGGAACATACTGCTGATCCTGGTTCCTCTACTGACCCTAACCCCTCTGGTCCAGCTGGCCCCCGGGGCGCGTTCCCCTGCCCCTCCTGCCCTCAGGCTTTCCCCTCCCTGCTCCGCCTGGTCAAACACCGCCATACGGCCCACATCTCCGAGCGACACTTCAAGTGCTCCGTGTGCACCAAGACCTTCAAGAAGCAGATGCACCTACGCAACCACCTGCGTATACACACCGGCGAGCGGCCCTTCCAGTGCTCAGACTGCGGMAAGACCTTCTCGTCCCTGGCCAACCTGTCTCGCCACAACCTCACCCACTCTGGCGTGCGCCCCTACCGCTGCGACATCTGCCACCGGACATTCACCCAGTCATCCAACCTCCGGCAGCACCGCCTACTCCATGCCAACCTCCCTCCCTGGCCCTGCCCGGACTGCCCCGCCACCTTCGTACGGCCGGCCAAGCTAGCCGCCCACCGCTACACTGTTCACCCGGGGGCCCCGGCCCCRTTCTCCTGCCCYCACTGCCAGGCTGGCTTCCYGCACAGGAGGAAGAGAGACCGCCACTGTCAGGAGGTCCACCCCACTGAGGCCCAGGCAGACAGAGAGGGAGGGTTAGAGAGCCAGCCCCAAGTGTGCCCTGACRGGGAGCCCCACTCAGAGCCCTCCACCTCAGAAGACACAGGGACCACCAGCATCATGAGAGGGGGCCTGGACTGCACTGTGTGTRGRAAGAAGCTCAACTCTGCAGCCAACTGGCGTCTGCATCAGCTGAGCCACGGCCTGGTTCCTGGTCGGTCCTGTGGTGGTGCAGTGGCCAGGGGTAAATCCCACCAGTGCCTAACCTGCGGTAAGCTGTTTGTCTCCTCCTCTGGYGTGACCTTGCATCAGCGCATCCACACAGGAGAGCGCCCCTTCCCCTGCAACCTGTGTGGCAAGCGYTTCCGGCAGAACACGCACCTGCGAGAGCACCTGCGCACGCAYACRGGGGAGCGGCCGTTCCGCTGCGAAATATGTGACAAGGGCTTTGTCCAGAGCATGCACCTGGCGGAGCACCGGCGTACGCACACGGGGGAGCGCCCCCACGCCTGTCTGGTGTGTGGCAAGGCCTTCAAGTCCTTCTCCAACCTGCGGAACCACAGGAAGACCCACGCACGCCAGCAGAGGCAGGAGGAGGCGGCTGCAGCACAGGTTGCCATGGAGACCAGCACCGCTGTGGCGCTAGTGGAGGCATCCCAAGTGGAACTGGCCAATGGGCAGCCTCAGCTGATCCACATACAGACGTCGACCCTACAGCAGGTGAGGGCGGGGTCTGTGTGCGGCCTCTGAGGGGGTGTTAGTCTGTAAAATTGAGAAAATATGTTGTTCAAATATGTTGTTCTCTCACATCCTCCATACAATGCTTCCTTTCCTATCCAGACCCAGGGTACTCCCACCATCATGTGTAATGAGTTTGGGGAGACCATCGCCATCATAGAGACCAGTGAGGGAGGAACCCTACCCCTGGCTGAGGCTATAGAGATCTACCACACAGCCCTGGAGAACAGTCTGGGGATGGACTCCATCACTGTAGACAGCCTACAGCTCATCTAACAGTCTGGGGATGGACTCCATCTCTGTAGACAGTCTACAGCTCATCTAAAGGCCAGACAGAGACAACTCAGAACCATGACCGGACCATCAGATAACCCTCACAGAACCATCACACGACTATCTAGATATTCTGAGGGTCAAACAGCCACGACTCAGAACTATCACAGACCTGTCATAGAACCATCAAACAAGCCTCAGAGTTATCTACAGCTACTGAGAGCCAGTGAGAGGCTCAACTATCGGAGAACCATGACAGAACTACCTGTGTGGGCTGAGGGACTGTACTGACTTGACTGGCAGAGAGCATGTTTTACTGACTCTTATCCTATTGGGGTGAATGTATGGGCAGCAGTAGAAGATTAAACTGTGATCTAGTGAACTACAGGAGTGTAGGAACACTGGTCTGGTTGTCATTGTTGAGTATAAAAAYGATTGTCTACAATTGCAGCAGGCAGGACAACAGTAGGTGCTCATTCACTCCTCCAGACCAAATGTGTTACGATCTCATGTTCAGAAAGACAGGGCAGAGCCGGTCAGTGGTGGCGGAGAGGTAGTTGTGACGGATGTGAATCGAGGGCCATTTCCTGTGTTTGTCATGTTCTTGACTGCCCATGGATGTTCATTCAGTGCTTGTCTGTAATATGTGATTTTTACTTTGAAAACAATGACTGTTCCTCCTTTTGCTGTAAACAGATAAATGAATGATATTTGATAATATGCTATGCCTGTTTTGTTATGTGACTGTGTGTGTTACTATGTCTTGATACTGGAACCCATTCTCCCTCCTTTTGAAGAATGGATCAAGCCCAGGGAAAATGAACATAAGGGCAAGCACACACACGTTATATTGTTTTATGTGCAGTATTCTCCTCAATACATGTCTCCATAACAAATGCATGTCCTTGCATTCTCCCCAATGACTAAACAGTTTTTTATATATATACACACACTACCGTTCAAAAGTTTGGGGTCACTTAGAAATGCCCTTGTTTTTAAAAGAAAAGCAAACATTTTTGTCCATTAAAATAACATAAAATTGATCAGAAATACAGTGTAGATATTGTAAATGACTATTGTAGCTGGAAATGGCCGATTCTTTTAAAAATTTATTTTTTTAAATTCAATATATACAGAGGCCCATTATCAGCAACCATCACTCCTGTGTTCCAATGGCACGTTGTGTTAGCTCTTCAAAGTTTATCATTTTAAAAGTCTAATTGATCATTAGAAAACCCCTTTGCAATTATGTTAGCACATCTGAAAACTGTTCTAATTAAAGAAGCAATAAAACTGGCCTTCTTTAGACTAGTTGAGTATCTGGAGCGTCAGCATTTGTGGGTTTGATTACAGGCTCAAAATGGCCAGAAACAAAGTTCTTTCGTCTGAAACCTGTCAGTCTATTCTTGTTAATGAAGGTGATTCCATGTGAGACATTGCCAAGAAACTGAAGATCTCAAAAAATCTGTTTCCAGCTACGATAGTCATTTACAACATTAACCATGTCTACATTGTATTTCTTATCAATTTGTTATTCTAATGTACAAAAAATTTGCTTTTCTTTCAAAAACATTTCTAAGTGACCCCAAACTTTTGAATGGTAGTGGTTATATAGTGAACAAAAATATAATTGCAACATGCAACAATTTTACAGAGTTACAGTTCATATAAAGAAATCAGTCAATTAAAATKTATTAATTAGGCCCTAATCTATGGATTTCACATGACTGGGGAGTGGCGCAGCCATGGGTGGGCCTGGTAGGACATAGGCCCACCAACTGGGGAACCATCCCCAGCTAATCAGAATGCATTTTTCCACACAAAAGGGCTTTATTACAGACAGAGATACTTTTGTTTCATCAGCTATCCGGGTGGCTGGTCTCAGACGATCCCTCAGGTGAAGATGCCAGATGTGGAGGTCCTGGGATGGCGTGGTTACACGTGGTCTGTGGTTGTGAGGTCGGTTAGTCGTACTGCCAAATTCACTAAAACAACATTGGAGGTGGCTTATGGTAGAGAAATGAATATTCAATTCTCAGGCAACAGCTCTGGTGGACATTCGTGCAGTCAGCATGTCAATTGCGCTCTCCCTCAACTTGAGACATCTGTGGCATTGTGTTGTGTGACAACTGCACATTTTAGAGTGGACTTTTGTCCCCAGCTCAAGCTGCACCTGTGTAATGATCATGGTGTTTAATCAGCTTTTGATATGCCACACCTGTCAGGTAGATGGATTATCTTGGCAGAGGGGAAATGTAAACAAATTTGTGCACAAAATGAGATTAATCTAAGCTTTTTGTGCATATGGAACATTTCTGGGATCTTTTATTTCAGCTCATGTAACAAACACTTTACATGTTGCATTTATATTTTTGTTCAGTGTAGTTGGACAATAATAACTAATCAATAACTAATGGTTCAGCTGTGTGGTACATTCAAAACTAGTGAAAAAAGGTAACTTGAACATCTATACTGAAAGATAGATACTTAAATTATTCATAAATGTATATATATTGCATACTGTATCAGTAAAACAAGGAGTAAAGAAATGTTAATATTMATATTTATTATTCATTTGTACATTTTTGGAGTTTCACCTTGTGTAATGGCGTCTTTTAAAAGTCAATACAAGTCAGTTGCACATTTTTCCTTATCAATATTATAGCGAGTCTCCTGACTCTACAGTAAATAATATGTACAACACAACCAAGTCTTGCACAAAGACAACCAATATTATACCCTACCACTCTTTATACTGCCCTGCCCCCTCCAGGCTTATCTCCTCCCACCCCAAAAATTGCCTGGAGAGAACAGTAAGGGAGGATGAACGGAAGGAAAAGAGGGAGGAAGGAGGAAGCTATAGAATCAAACTTACAAGCAGGGGAGTGAGAGCGAGCGGTATACAGGGTTGTCCAAAAACATACTTATTACACTTAAATGAATACAAATGTCAACCCTCTTCTCTTTGTTATCCCTCATTGAAATGAATAAAAATATTTGTCACCCCAGGTCCTTGCTGGGGCGAAGTGAGGGTGTTGAAAGGGAAGACAAAGAGAGGGAAAGAGGCACAGGTGAGGACCATCTCTCACACAGGTGAGGACCATCTCTCACACAGGTGAGGACCATCTCTCACACAGGTGAGGACCATCTCTCACACAGGTGAGGACCATCCCATTTCCTCTCAAATAAGAAAACAGGTTGCGAGAGAATAATGGCATTGATACCAGCCCATAGCAAGGATGAGGTCCACTCTAACAATGAGAAGAGTAATATTAGTAACAGTAATACAATAATAACATAATGAACTGCAAAGTTACATGTGTTTGATAAAAAAAGACAAGTTTGATGTCTTTAAAAAAGAAAGTTAGATAATAAAACTGCTTGGCATTAAAAGTAATAGGAATGTCAGCCTGACGTGCTCTGGGTTCCCAACTAAAGTTTACAAATATATAAAACATGGTTGAAGTGACAGTGAGAAATGTAAAGCCATGATGTGCCCATTGACTCCTTCTCCCCGCCTCCTTCCCTCATGGCGAGCGAATCAAACAAGCAGGAACGCTTGGTGCACGCTTTACTGGCATCTTCTGTAGCCAATCATGGGAAGTGAGGGCGAGGTCCTAAACTCTCTCCTGTCCCCCTCGCAGACCTGTCCTGAAGTTATGCTTTTATGGATTAAAGTAGAGAAAAATTGAACAAAACAAGGATCCTTCTGATCCCTCACCAGGGTAGTGCGGGCTCTCCATCCAATGGCATCATCTCAAGCCAGTGGGGACCCAGCCCCCTAATGTCCAGCAGAAACAAATGAGCCAATGGGAGACTTGAGCCAGACACTCTTCAGCAGCCAATTAACTGATCTTGCGTCCCAAGCCCTCCATTTTTAAAAACAACAAAGTCAGTCCTGTTAGAGTGAGATAAATTACCTCAAGCAGTCCCACTAAGTGATATGCTATTCAGTCTGAAAGATGGGCCCTGCTCCAAGGCAATGGGTAACAGCTAGAGAGTTGTTATTGTATAGTCCACTGGCATCAATGGAAGCTTACAGGGATAATATTAATATTACTAACAAAGTGCTAATTCAAGTGTGAGTATTGGAGTTTGGGGTTCATCAGCTGTGTGTGTGTGTGTGTGTGTCACTGGCATTTTAAAATGTCATTTTTTGGAGAGGGGGAATTACCCTTTTTTTTTTTATCCCCTTTTACATTTTAAACAATTCCATCTCTGACACATTTTGCAAACACACATCCTCTTGGTCTTTCTGACCTGGCTCTCTGGAGAAAGAGAGAGAGACAGGTCCAGATACACACAGAGACAGAGGGGTGTAGCTTCAACAAAATTAAGAGGCGGGATTTGGGGAACTGGTCCATCGCTGGTTGGTCAATCCAGCCTGTCGGCATCCTTCATCTAGATGACTCCTGCGAATCCCTCGGCTCCTCTGGACTACCCTCCCTCTCTCGATCCGCCTCCTCTCCCAATGGCTCCGCCCCTCCTCCTGTCCCTTCCCCTGATTGGGTGCCAGACGGTCCGGGGAGCGAGGAGGCCTCGTTGGTCTCAGAGGGGACGGCAGTCTGCATGATCTTCTGTCGGACCTCCCTGATCTTCAGCTGCAGACACACCTTGGTGGGGAAGATGTCTGAGTAGCGTGCCTGGAAGGCTGCCGTGGCCTGGGCTGGAGAGCAGACAGGAGAAGGAGGAAGACAGAGAGGAAGTGATGATTATTTTTGATTGACTAGGAATGTAGAGAAAAACAATTTTGCTGGGTGGGGAGGACTTTGTGTGTGCACATGTGTACACTGTAAATGAGAGTGAGAGTAGGCCTATGTACAATACCAGTCAAAAGTTTGGACACCTACTCATTACAGGGTTTATCTTTATTTGGACTATTTTCTACATTGTAGAGTAGTGAAGACATCAAAACTATGAAATAACACATATGGAATCATGTATTAACCAAAAATGTGTAGGAGTGGTATACAGAAGATGGGATTTTTACCAAATAGGGCTAAGTCCATATTATAGTAAGAACAGCTCAAATAAGCAAAGAGAAATGACAGTCCATCATTCCTTAAGACATGAAGGTCAGTCAATCCAGAAAATTTCAAGAACTTTTCAAGTTTCTTCAAGTGCAGTCGCTAAAACCATCAAGCGCTATGATGAAACCGGCTCTCATGAGGACCGCCACAGGAATGAAAGACACAGAGTTACCTCTGCTGCAGAGGATAAGTTCCTTAGAGTTACCAGCCTCTGAAATTAAAGCCCAAATAAATGCTTCAGAGTTGAAGTAACGGACACATCTCAACCTCAACTTTTCAGACGAGACGGCGTGAATCAGGCCTTCATGGTCGAGTTGCTGCAGAGAAACCACTACTAAAGGACACCAATAATAAGAGACTTGCTTGAGCCAAGAAACACAAGCAATGGACATTAGACCAGTGGAAATCTGTCCTTTGGTCTGATGAGTCCAAATTTGAGATTTTTGGTTCCAACCACTCTCTTTGTGAGACGCAGAGTAGGTGAATGGAGGATCTCCGCATGCGTGGTTCCCACCGTGAAGCATGGAGGTGTGATGGTGCTTTGCTGGTGACACTGTCAGTGACCTATTTAGAATTCAAGGCACAATTAACCAGCATGGCTACCACAGCATTCTGCAGCGATACGCCATCCATTCTGGTTTGCACTTAGTGGGACTATCATTTGTTTTTCAACAGGACAATGACCCAACACACCTCCAGGCTGTGTAAGAGCTATTTGACCAAGAAGGAGAGTGATGGAGTGCTGCATCAGATGACCTGGCCTCCACAATCACCCAACCTCAACCCAATTGAGATGGTTTGGGATGAGTTGGACCGCAGAGTGAAGGAAAAACAGCCAACAAGTGCTCAGCATATGTGGGAACTCCTTCAGATGTGAAAGCATTCCAGGTGAAGCTGGTTGAGAGAATGTCAAGAGTGCGCAAAGCTGTCATCAAGGCAAAGGGTCTATTTGAAGTATCTATTTTGATTTGTTAACACCTTTTTTGGTTACTACTATGATTCCATATGTTATTTCATAGTTTTGATGTCTTCACTATTATTTCTACAATGTAGAAAATAGTAAAAATAAAGAAAACCCTTGAATGAGTAGGTGTGTCCAAACCTTTGACTGGTACTGTATATAAAAATCTATATGAATGTGTGTTGTGTGTCTGTACTGACTGATGGGAAGAAGCCATGCTCCTGGAAGAGCTGCATGACGAGGCTCGTCTCTGGTCCAGGGTGCGTCTCAGAGAGGAGTAGGGCACCTTGTCAAACTCCAGCTCCCCCAGGATGTCCTCTCCGTCAGCACCTGTCCCTGGAGGGGGACACACAGACGGGGGGCTGACAGACACACACTCTGGTTAGTCTTTTATATAAAACATTTGTGTAACATGGAACATATATTTAGGACTTGGGAAGAGCAGTTTTATTAATTACAGGCGGATTCAGACTTGACTTTTTCCAGTTTTGTTACATTACAGCCTTATTCTAAAATCATCAATCTACAACAGAATACTCTATAATGCCAAAGCAAAAACAGTTTTTTAGAATGTTTGCCAATTTAAATAGCAATTTACATAAGTATTCAGACACTTTACTCAGCACTTCGTTGACCAACACTTTGGCAGCGATTAGAGCGTTGAGTCTTCTTGTGTTGACGCTACAAGCTCGTCACACGTGTATTTGGGGAGTTTTCCTATCCTCACAAGTTGGATGGGGAGCGTTGCCTGCACAGCTATTTTCAGGTCTCTCCAGAGATGTTCAATCAGGTTCAAGTCCGGGCTCTGGCTGGGCCACTCAAGGACATTCAGAGACTTGTCCTGAAGCCACTTCTGCGTTATCTTGGCTGTGTGCTTAGTGTTGTTGTAAGGTGAACCTTCGCCCCAGGCTGAGGTCCTGAGCGCTCTGGAGTAGGTTTTCATCAAGGATCTCTCTGTTCTTTGCCTCGATCCTGACTAGTCTCCCAGTCCCTTCCGCTGAAAACATCCCCACAGCATGACGTTGCCACCACTGCGCTTCACCGTAGGGATGGTGCCAGGTTTCCTCTAGACGTGACACTTGGCATTCAGGCCAAAGAGTTCAATCTTGGTTTCATCAGACCAGAGAATCTTGTTTGTCATTGTCAGAGTATTTAGCTGCTTTTTGGCAAACTCCAAGCGGGCTGTCATGTGCCTTTTACTGAGGAGTGGCTTCCGTCTGGCCACTCTACCATAAAAGGCCTGATTGGTGGAGTGCTGCAGAGATAGAACCTTCCAGAAGGACAACTGCCATATCCAAAGAGGAACTCTGGAGCTCTGTCAGAGTGACCATCGTGTTCTTGGTCACCTCCCTGACCAAGGCCCTTCTCCCCCAATTGTTCAGTTTGGTCTTGGTGGTTCCAAACTTCTTCCATTTCAGAATGATGGAGGCCACTGTGTTCTTGGTGACCTTCAATGCTGCAGAATGTTTTTGCTACCCTTCCCCAGATCTATGCCTCAACACAATCCTGTCTCTAAGGACAATTCCTTCGACCTCATGGCTTGGTTTTTGCTCTGGCATGCACTGTCAACAGTGGGTCTTATATAGACAGGTGTGTGCCTTTCCAAATCATGTCCAATCAATTTACATTTACCACAGGTGAACTCCAAAGTAGTTGTTGAAACATCTCAAGGATGATCAATGGAAACAGGATGCACCTGAGCTAAATTTCAAGTATCAAAGCAAAGGGTCTGAATAGTTATATAAATAAACAAATGAAAACCTGTTTTCGCTTTGTCATTCTGAGGTATTGTGTGTAGAGTGCTGAAAAAAAAATGTTTCAGAATAAAGCTGTAATGTAACAAAATGTGGAAAAAGTCAAGGGGTCTGAATACTCTCTGAAGGCACTGTACATGAATAAACCTTACAATGAGGGTGTGAGCGTGTCTGTGTTACTACCTGGTCGGTCGAAGGTGAAGACATCTCCCTCACACTTGGCGGCGCTCTTGGGTGTGCTTGGCTCCGAGCTGCAGCTGGAGCGCCTTCTGCTCTTCCTCTTAGGAGACACGGGGTCCTCTGTTGACGAGTCCAGGTCTGGACAGAAGAGGGGATGAGATATATATATATATATATATATATATATATATTAGACGATTAGCAGATGCCTCTACTTCAGTGGGGCACATCGTAGCAAAATGTTTTGCAACAGAAAATGTAAATCTCAGTTGTCTGTCTCCCTCTTTCCTTCAGTCCTCTCTACCTCCTTTCTCTCTCTCCTACCTGTGGAGTTCTTCCTCTTTCCATCAGTCCTCTCTACCTCCTTTCTCTCTCTCTCTCTCTCTCTCTCCTACCTGTGGAGTTCTTCCTCTTTCCATCAGTCCTCTCTACCTCCTTTCTCTCTCTCTCTCCTACCTGTGGAGTTCTTCCTCTTGCGGCGGTAGCTTCCCAGTATGGCGCGGGGGGAGGTGGCCAGGCTCTGCAGGGTGGGGGAGGGCAGCACTTCCTCTGGCCTGAACTCTGGTAGCTGAGCAAAACGCTCCTCAAAATACACCCCCGACAACACCCTGGGAGAAAGAGGGGGATGGAGGGAGAGAAAGGAGAGAAACACAGGAGTAAGGTACCTGAACCCTTTGAAGTGTCAGGATGACTCAGGGATACTCACTAACAAACATGTTTTATAAATTGATAGATGGCGTGACTATACTCAGGGTAACTCACTTGTCCACAGAGTCAAAGGTCCTTTTGAGTGGCGGGGGGCGGGCCTTCACCTTTTTGGGAGGAGGGGCGTCTTTGTCGCTCTGGGGAGGTGGCAGGGCAGGGTCTGTACCCAAGGGAGGGGGCAGGGGTGAGGAGGGGACGGAGTCCTTCCACCCRGACTGTATGGGGCAGAGAGGAGAACAAGTTTAATWAKACAGTATGCTGGGAGGGTTTASTTTTGGGACACAGGGTGTAAAATCAGAAATGTATGTTATTTTCTATGAATGTGATCTCATTTGCATTCTCTGATTATTGAGAAAAAAAACTAAAAATCCATCAGGTCAATCTCTCCATCTCTCTCACCTCCTTGTTGCTGGCCTCTGTGCTGCGTGTGTCAGTGTTGTCCCCAGGGCCGTGTCCCTCAGGGGGTCTGTCAGAGGGGGGCTCCTCAGCAGTGTGTGTGTGTTGGGAGGGGGACGTCGACTCCACAGGACGCTCCAGCTCAAAGGAAAAACGACTGTTGGCCCCAGTGTTCTCTCTTTCTTTCTCCCTTTCCCTCTCTCGGTTCTTCTCCCTCTCCTTTCCTCGGCCTCCTCCCTCGTAGCTGCCCACCGGGATGTTGGCAACTGTGGCTTTGATTTTCTGAGGGGTTCTCACCGGGAGCTGGGGGAGTTTGGGGGTGCCTGGTGCGCTGCCTGCTGAAATATGTATATTATAAGTTCTCATATACTTGCATTTGTTTAGCATTAGATCTTTGTTCGAAAAACAAGGCGGGCGCCTTAGACTTACTGGAAGTGTGAGAGGGCAGGGGGGGGCTGCAGGGCCGCAGTGACAATGAGGAGCCACTTGGGGGCCCCACTAAGCTGCTGCTCTTATTGAAGGTCTGGGCTTGCCTCTCCGTCTGTCCGTACGCCTGTAGCTCAGGCTGCGTCTCCGCTTGTCTGTCTGCCGCTTTCTCTGACTGAGAGTGAGACGTTCTGTCCGTGGGTCTCTCCCCCGCGTGCCTGTCTGTTTGTCTGTCTGTCTGTAGCTGGGTGTGTGTGTGAGTGTGTGTGGTGGGGGTGGCGGGGGCGAATGTGTGTTTGGGCAGGATGTGGGTGGACAAACTGGAGGAGCTGGAGACTGTATACACCATGCTGGGTGGCCCGGTTGCCATGGAGACCACCCCAGTTGCAATGGCGACGCTGGTAGGGGGGTAGATGGCGGTGATTATCTGTCCCCCTGAAGCAGAGGCTGGACCAGAGGGGAGGGAGGGGCAGGTAGGGGACTGGACTGGAGCCTGAAAGGGAGGCTGACCTGGAGAGAGCGAGAGAAAGAGTTAACACCATTCAAAGGCTAGAGTGCACAGCCAGTGACGGCCAGAGTGCACAGCCAGTGACGGCCAGAGTGCACAGCCAGTGACGGCCAGAGTGCACAGCCAGTGACGGCCAGCAGTGCACAGCCGCAGTGACGGCCAGAGTGCACACAGCCAGTGGACGGCCAGAGTGCCGCCAGTGACGGCCAGAGTGCACAGCCAGTGACCGGCCAGAGTGCAGCAGCCGAGTGACCGGCCAGGAAGACGTACAGCCAGAAGCGTACAGTCAGAGTAATGATAACCTGTTTCCTCTAAACTAAAGGTTTTTGCTCCTGTTCTCGAAAACTGAGGGAGTTTTCTTGTTGCTACTGTTGCAGTTCACCACGTGAACTTAAAACGTGCAATATAGTTAAGTTTTGAATGTCACATGCACAAGGACAGTGAAATGCATTTCTTGCCAGCTCTAAACCCAACACTGCAGTAATCAATAACAATGTAATACTAAAATAACAAGGTAGAACTGAAACACACAGATAAGAAAAAATAAGAAAAACACGTACAGCAAGCAAGCAAAATTGGGTTGGAGCTTGCAAGACGGCAGCCATCGCAGTATGGGGCCATCTTATTCTAGATGTCCTTCAAGTGGATGCACTGACCTGTAGAGCCCTGCACGGGCATGCATTTTATGCCTGAGCCAAACCTATGCCCTACTCTACCCAGGCCTGATTGCTTCTGGCAAATCTAAAGCCCGGCCCTGCCCAGCCCTGAAATAATGTACTCCGTTAGTAAATCCATTAGCTGCTCCTCTCTGTCGGTCACTCGCTCCGTAAGCGCTGGTCACTCTGCATGCACTCTGCTCATGGAGGCTCTGGGTCTGTGAGTATCCATAGTAACGGCTTTGCTTGGGCTGCTCTGCTCAATGACGAGACATGAGACTCTACACTTCCACAAAACTCAAGGAACATTCTTATTTTAAATAGTTAAATTAGTTAGTTAAATAATCTCTCCTGTTTTATATTGGACGAGGTTGAAGCATTTGTGACACCATGTTATGATCTTAGATATGACTGTACTTCGCAGCAGAGCACGAGAAAATGGCTCAGCTTCAAAATGTTTGTGATCAATTTAGTTATACAAGAGCCCTGCCCGTACCCTAGTTATTGATGAAAAACAGGTCCTACCCGGCCCTAACCTGATGTATAATGTCAGGGCCCATCGGGCTCGGGTAGCAGAGCTCTACTGACCTGTGATGAGGGGTTGGACTAGGTTCTGTCCAGGGGGTGCTATGGCTGTAAAGCCCAGCGTTGCTAGGGGCGACGGAACATATGCAGATCCAGGGGTGAGCTGGGCCTGCTGCGGGGAGGAGGAGCCTGTTGTTGTGGAGACCAGAGGCTGAGCAGAGGGGACTCCTGGCGTGGACTGGACATAGGTGATCCTGGGAGTGGTGGAGAGAGAGAGAAAAGAGAGAAGTTAAGGTGAAGAGGGAAAGAGAAAGTGTGTATGAGTGGGAGAGAGAAGATGATAGATGAAACAGGCAGTGAAGGAGAGAAAAAAAAGGAAAATAGAACATGAACAAGGATGAAAGGAGGAGAGAGGAATGGTGCAGTGGGGGTCAGTGGGTGACTGAACAGTAGATGAGTGTGTCTGTGTGGTGGAGCTGAGAGGCAGTGAGGGGGCGGCAGGCAGGCAGCAGGCACTGCAGAGGAAGAGGCAGCCTGGGCCAGCAGCAGCAACAGCGCAGAATGACTAACACACGAGCTGCACTTCTTCCAAAACCATTGTGTTATGTATTGTGGTAGGGCAGCAGCGCTAACAGCGCACTGTTAGATTGAGTTGGTCTGTGTCCTCCTACCTGGTTGGTTGGGGCGGCAGCAGCACAGTCTGAGATGGGGCAGAACCCGGGTGCAATACTGTGGCCGTTCCCATGGTAATGGGAAAAGGGCTCCCAGGATGCCCTGCCCTGCCTTGCTGGAGCTGGGATTGGACAACAGGCATGGGAGCGATCTGGAAGATCTATCAGAGAGAAAGAGAGATGGAGAAAGAGTGAGAAGATATGTGTATTTAGTCATTCACCTGGGAAACTACAAGTGTAAAGATTATTCTATGATTACAAAGACTAAGTAAGAACGGTCATGTTGGGGCTCTGACAGCCCTGKGATACACAATAAACCTGCTGAAATCTCAATGTCTTGGTCTGGCTGTCATCACCATGKTAACACTGCTTACCTTGCTTCCTGCTTGAGCTCCATTCTGGACAGGAAGAGGTGGAGCCACGAGGGGGAACTGCTGGGCAGGGGCGGGTGCCGTCCTCACTGTTGCCATGGGAAGCAGCATCTTGCCCTGTAGGACTGGGGACTGGGATTGCACTAAAGGGTGAAAGAGAGAAGAAAATATGGATAAGGTTAAGCCTTTTTTGAAAACAGTATCACAGTTCTCCATTTATTAGAGTTTTGGTGTACGATTCTCTCATTCTTCCCCCCCTCACCTCTGGCTCCCGGGCTGACCACTCCCACAGCTGGGCTGGAGGCGTATCCCATCAGCGAGCCCAGCCCCACCTGCTTCCCATTGGCTATGGACATGTGGGTGGGCGGAGCTGTGGGCAGGTTGAAGAAACTGTTTGGCAGGTTGTGCAGCTGAGGGGAGGGGCTCTTGGGATTGGAGCTGGCTGATAGGGTGGGCAGGATGTATTGGACCTGTGTGATGGCTTTGCCCCCGGGGGATGCCAGAGATGACGAGGAGAGGAACTGGGGCTGGAGCAGGGAGAGGGGCAGGGGGCCGTTGGTGTGGTTGTGTGTGGGGACAGAGACGGGGGCGGTGGGGGGCAGCTGGTGGTGGGAGGACGGATTGGGGGAGGGACTGATGAGCTGGACGGTGGGCTGGCTGTGGCCTGGGAACACCAAGCTGGTCACTAGCCCCCCTGGACCCGCCCCTGCACCTATGGGATTGGGTGACGATGAGGAGTAGTAGCCAGGCCCTCCGCTTCCTGCTCCGGAGCCAATCAGAAGCTGCGCCTGCTGCAATGGGAGGGACCTCCTGTCTGGTGGGTGAGGAATGGATGAAGCTGCTCCGTCTCGGGGTTTACTAGCGATGGGGACTGGCGTGCTCACGACCGGACGAACCACGTTGGTCACCACTGTAGAGGCCACTCTGACAGCCCCTAAGCCCAGGACAGGAGACAGGCCAAGGGGGGCAAGGGCAGACGGAAATGGGCCTCCGGGGCTGGAGATGACAGAGTGGCCTGAGGAGGACAGGGAAAGAGAGAGGGATGCCACTCCTCCTCCATCACCACCTCCCTCTATTCCTCTCTTCCTCCTGCGGTCTGAGAGCCCCCCTCTCTCCTCGTCGTAGCGTTTGGAAGGGTAGGAGGAGAGAGAGACGGAGCGTCCGTGGGGGGTGGGCTGGGAGGAGGAAGAGCAGATCACTGGAGCAAAGACACGCTGCAGAGACAGAAAGAGAAACAACTAGATGTCTGTAGCAGGGTGAAAAGCAGAAGGTCTAAAACATTTTCCACTTCTCTAAATAATGGTACTGTATCAACAACATGATCAGTCAGACAACTAACTCAATCTAGCCTTGATAAAGGAAGAGACTTACCTTGCGATCACTCTCGTTCCCAGAGGCGTTGTCACTGTCGCTGTCCGTCACTCTCTCCTTACACTTCAGGTCTATGGAGCTGGCAGGGTACGGGTCCTCTGTAGGGGGAAAGGGGAATGAGGGTACTAATGGTTTATGTGCATAAACACCCATTTCTAACTTCCTCTGCCAGTATATTGTACATGTAATATTGCATGTCTGGGAATCATTTGTGTGGAATTCCCTGTTACCAGATTTCCCTTAGGGGGCAATAAAGGTCTTTTGAATTGAATTTCTCAAACTGTCCAATTAAGATGATGTCATTATGGGAAAAGAGCTCCCAGTAGTATTGTGTTTCCCAGCAGTGTAATAACCTGAGTTTTATGTGTTTACAGGGGCTTACTCCAAAATAAGCTTATAATTGTTGCGTTGTTGAGATGTCACAGCAGCTTAGTTTCTCACCAATGACATCATCATCTCCCTCCTCTTCACAGATGACCATGCGTTCCTCATCACTGGTCATGTCCTCACTGACCCCCCTCTGAGAACGGGACAGGGTCTGGGCACGCCCCGAAAACTGGCCACCACCATCCCCACACATCTGAGAGAGGAGGAGGAAGAGGAGGAGGGAGCCAGATATAAAAACAACAAGGTGATGGATGAGAGGGACGAGTCAAAATTGACACACCACACTAAGAAACCTCTGTTTATCATTTGAGTAAAGTGGCTGTGGTGAAAACAACATTATGCGGCATGGCCTTACCTGTGACAGTTCGGCCAGGGCCTGTGTGTTGCCCTTCTCACTCCTCTCCAGGCTGTGCATGGCACTCTGGGAGAAGGCTCGGGGGCGGGGTAGCTGACCTACATGCCCCTCCCCTGGATTCCGCTCAGACACACCCAGCAGGCCAGGCCCCACCCCTTTCAGCTCCACACCATGGGGCTCTGAGAGAAAGTGGGAGAGTGAGACAGTGGTGCATAGCGAGAGGAAAGAGAGAGCTAGATAGATATTCAATTATAATATTTTAGTGATGACAGAGCTCAGAGGAAACCGTGGCAATCAAATGAACATCTCTTCCTTTCTGTTATCTCTTATTTGGGTGTATTGAGCAACAGTGTGTGACTCACCGGTGGTCTCAGACATGCTCCTTTCTCTAATGTCTTTGCCCCCCGGCCCCGGGAGCCCTCGGCCATCAGAACTAGACTTCTTCCTGTCTTTGTTGCACCACTTCCAGTCTGGATGGGCCTTAAAGTGGGCCTCCTTCACCTGAGAAAGAAGGAAAGAGAGAGATAGAGGATGAGCAAACAAAATACATTCATTTTTTGGCTGCTTAGTCAGGTCAGACTAAACCATTGCACTAAATTGGTGTGTGTGTAACACCTGGAAGGCGAGGTCATGATACTTCTGCTTCTCTTTGGGCCCCAGGGCGTACCACCACTCGCCCAGGATCTTGCTAACCGTGCGGTTGTCCTGGTTGGGGTGCCTCTGGTGCACCAGCGCTCGATGACGCTTACTGAAGATCATGAATGCGTTCATCGGCCGCCTGATGTGGTCCTTCTCCCTCTGAGAGGGAGGAAAGAATGATTAGATGAGGGTGAGAGAAAGCCAGAGCGCCTTGCCAGGGATGTTCCTCTTTTAACAATGTGATTAAATGTGGAACGGAATGTATGACAAGGTAAGAGTGAGCGAGAGACAGGTGAGAGGTTACCTTGTTAGGGCTGATCTTGTCCCCATCTTTGGGCAGGGCGCTGAGGGACTGAGTGCGTCTCTTCACAGGAGTCACAGACAAGGGCGGCTCAGGAAGAACACTGGGGAAGAACCTGAGAGACAGACAGGTGGAGACAGAACCATGACAACATCAGATATCTCTGACCAAAACCATATACATCTCACTCACCATCATTATACCTCTGTAGCGAAAATGGAACATAAAAAATAAAAAATATATGTAATCTTATTTTTTAAACAACTCTTGGCGAGTGTAGGTCTTAGGAGAGAAATTTGGATAAAACTGTCACTCTTTCACACACACAGAGCAGGGAAAGAGGCTCCACTCCCCAGAGACATTTCAGTGGATTCAGCAGACAGCTCATGACAGTCAATGGACAGCAGCAGCCTGGCCACTGCCATTCGTTTTAGTTATTTTTTTATGTTTTATTGTCAAACACACAGGATAAGTGCAGTGAAATTGTGTTGTTTTACAGGGTCAGCCATAGTAGTACGGTGCGCCCCTGGAGCTAATAAGGGTTAAGTGCCTTGCTCAAGGGCACATCGACAAATCTTTCACCTTGTTGGCTCGGGTATTCAAACCAGCAACCTTTTGGTTACTGGCCCAACACTCTAACCGCTAGGCTACCTGCCACCCTGTATATTACTTTAGCTTATATTCATATAGGCATTCATATGGCTAGTAATAAAGCACAGAGATGGAATGCTTTTGTTCCTCACCTCGTTGTTCAAATAACATGCTGCTCTACATGTAGGAGTATACTAAAACTTCAGTGGACGTGGAGCCACTCACTCTACTTGGCCTGTCCCTGCCCCCAAAATAATCTTGCCCGCCCGAAAGTCGTCTGTTCTTTCGACCAATTAACTGGTCTAAATTTTAAAACGTGTATATAAAATCAACTATATGCATTACGCTTGTCTGATACTTGACGTGGATGTTGATTCAGAGGGGTTGGGTTAAATGTGGAAGACATTTCAGTTGAATGCATTCAGTTGTACAACTGACTAGGTATCCCCCTTTCCCTTTAAGCACACTGTTTGAATAAATATGACAGATCAAGATAACCAGAAGAAAAAAAAATAATCACCTGACCCGACCATGCTCCTCCAGCTCCTGCCAAACATCCCATTTACCACACGGGCCTGCCATCATTCATGTCTGAGTTTATGGACTGTTTATCCTTTAAAATCATGCTGTTTGTGACTGCTCTTTCCTTCGGCCCTATGTAGTGGTCCTGGAGAAGTTGGTATATTCTAATTTTGCCAAAAAGTTCCCAAACAGGCCGCCCAGAGAAGGAATGCACCCTGTGTGAATAATCCGATGTTATTCAATGTTTTTTTTTTTTTTTTCCTATAGATCTTTCAGATTTTCACTCAAAATCACAAAATGTTTTATATGGAAAGAATACCAAAAATGGTCTAACTGACCACACCACTCACTTAAAAGAAATGTACACATACATGTTATTCAATCATTGCATCTAAACTGTTCACAAGCGTCTGCGTAGTCAGGCGCTAAAATAGAACTTGGTTATATTTGTGATGCTTGATGCGCTGCAAGTCCCGCCTCTCCTATCTCCTGATTGGTTTTTAGGAGCCTATACCCACGTGGGTGATTGAAAGATGATCTGAGGTCCACACTCCTGTCCAGTTGGTGGCAGTAATGCACCTTAGTTGGTTGCCAACTGCCATATAAACTCCAAAGAAGAAGAACCCTGAAGGAGGACAGATTACTAGAAACTAACTCTGTTTACCCTTTTATTCGTGGAATAATTGTCAGAGTAGAGGACCTTGTGCATTTCAGGTAAAATAACAACCAAATGTTTATGTCCCAGGACAAATTAGCTAGCAACAGCAAGCCAAATTGCCATGAATGTTTAATGCTTTTCGACCTGTCACCAAATTAATATAGTTGGTTCAGAGTTTGTTTTGATAATTCAACCTGCGTGTCCTGATCACGTCTGTTGTGGATGGACAAAATCAACATGCGTGCGATGGCACATGCGGACGCACGCACCCGGTCTGGTCAGCATGTAAGTCCATATCAATCTGATTGGGTGGGCCTGTCAGGGCCTGGCTCCCCAGTGGGTGAGCCTCTGTCCACCCAGGCCCATCCATGTCTGCGCCCCTGATGCAAATAGTGCATGATGACAGTTGCACATTACAAATAGCCTACTAAACAACACTTGACTAAACTTTTTAAATACCTGGTTTGCATATCTTTGGTGCCTTGGTTAACATTTACTGGAAGATATCGTACGTTGAAACGTCTTTCCTACCCTACCAGCTACCGATGTCATTCTTCTCTGAGCTCTGAGCTGCCAAACCCATCTGAAAGCTGCACACTCTTACTGCCTGCAGATGATATTCCATTGAAACTAAGCTACGTGCATGTGAATATATTTCACGTGCTTTGCGATTCTGTAGGCTACTTTGTGAATGATTTCTCTATTGTACTTCATAATTGTCGTACACCTCCACTACACTACTTTGATATGCATCAGTAGGGATTAAGAAGTGAGTATACGCAAAGCCCACTGGAAAAAAAATGAACATACATCTTATACTGTACCTGCGTATACCCTGCACCACTGGCCCTTTGTGTTTTACAAAAAGTGCACTCTCCGACAGTGCGCTGGTATTAGGGTTGCTGTCCTTTCAGAATCATGAACCTGTCACACACCGAAGGCCTATAGGTTCACCACCGTACTAACCTGTCACACACCGAAGGCCTATAGGTTCACCACCGTACTAACCTGTCACACACCGAAGGCCTATAGGTTCACCACTGTACTAACCTGTCTATAATAGATAAAAAGGCTGTCAAGATATTCATGTTTCAAGAAAGGAGTGTATATATTTGGCCTGGAGAAGCGGTTCTATGTGCTGACTGAATGGAAGCTGATAATTTTGAGTTTTTTACTCTGGTAAGAAATTATGAGTCCGCACTGTCCAAGACAGAGTCAAGACCGAGTATAAATGTATCCTACATGTAGAGAAGACCGAAACACTCAATATGTGGTCTCGAGTACTACAAATATGTAAAAATAGCCTACATAAAGCCAACAAATAAAAACAACAGCCTGCAGGTAGAAAATAACATAATATTCCTGGCCCTTCTAATATTCTGGGCCCTTCTAATATTCTGGGCCCTCAGTTCCGCTCCATTGAGCTAGTCGGGTAGGACGTTTCCACTGGATTAGAGCATGATATTTTTCCCTTTCACGCTGAGTGGTTATCGAAAGGGAGAGAGCTGAAAAGATATTTGAAATACATTGAGGACTATTGTCATTCTCAACAGATGTAATAACAGACTGTTTGCTTGTTGTTTGAAGTGAAGAAAACATTACTTTGAGAAGCTCCACAGCTCATTAGTGGTGGTGCGTTAAGCCAATAAGAAATACTATCAGATCCTTAAATTGGCCTACATTTGAGCACAGGCAAGGTAGCCTGTAGTCCTACTTCTATGCGTAATCAGGTACAAATTGGCGGGAGACCGCACATTCTGGAGAGAGACGTGCATTATGCATCCTAGCCACACTCCCCTTCCTCTTGGACTGTTTGGACACACCTTATCATTCAAGGGTTTTTCTTTATTTTTACTATTTTAGAATAATAGTGAAGACATCAAAACTATGAAATAACATGTGGAATCACGTAGTAACCAAAAAGTGTTAAACAAATCTAAATATATTTTAGATTTGAAATTCTTCAAAGTAGCCACCCTTCCCCTTGATGACAGCTTTGCACACTCTCTTACAATGTAGAAAATAGTAAAAATAAAGAAAAACACCAGAATGAGTAGGTGTGTCCAAACTTTTGACTGGTACTGTATATATTTGCTACAGCTCACCTAAAAAAAATCTTAGCCGACCAACAGCCTAACAACCAAACAATCGACTAATTGGGGTCAGCCCTAGTGTCCACATGCAGTCACGCACGCACACACACACTTACGGGTCATCCACATCACTCTCAGTCTCACTGTCTGGCCTCTCTCTTTCGGCCTCTCTCTCCCTCTCTGGGGCCAGGTCATCTGTGGAGGGAGTTGGCCTTGTTGTGGGTCCTCTCTCCAGGGTGGGGGGGTCCTCATTGGCCTCCTGTAGCAGCACTGCACCCCCCTGAGACTCTGAGAAAGACAGGAAAAGGGGGTATTTTCACAATGATTCAAATCTCTTGATAGTTATCTGGTAATACCAATGTTTGTGTTACGTAATCCATTATGTTTCATGTGTTTGAAATCATGGTAGAAATTGCAATCTTGCTGGGATTTGGGTAGAATTTCACCAACAACCTACCTGTTTTCAGACTGGCAGCTTGGGGGTGATTGATTAGTTGTTGGCCCTCACCAGACTGAGTAGAGGCATCTGATTGGGTTGGTGCCAGGAAAGGGACCAATGAATGCCAGGGAAATACAGGAACTGACCGGGGTTCCACGTTGGTCCAGACTGCAAAAAGAATACAAAATAAATGTTTAGGACTCACAATATGTCCAGACAATGCACTCCTCATAGTAAGCTAGCTCAAACATATTTTTATAAAATCTCAACTTCCGATAAACAATCTCAACTTTCATATAAACAAGATTCTATTTCCAGATTTGGGGAACATATTGTATTAGCCCGTACACTTGCTAATAGTTTATTTATGACAATATGAACACTTTTCTAGTATGGTCAAGAAGTGACTATCAAAGGCCCATCTTCCCAGAACCAGTGGCTCACTGGCTTAACCAATTAGCCTCAGGTATATACTCATGGCTGTTGCTGCTCCCCATATGGGACACCTCTGGAAACTCACCAGCAGGTAGCTGATCTATGTGAGCATCAATCAGCCATGAGAAAGACCTGTATATACCATTTATTTTTCACTGTAAACTCATAATGCTACAATACTCAAAATGGTGCTGAAGACAAATAAGAAAAACACACGGAGGTAGTAAATGACCATGACTGACCAAACATGCTCAGTCCTTGACGGAGGTATTGAGGGCTTTCTGATGAATACATGGTTGAAAAGGGTCCTTTATTGTGTTTTTCCAGAAACGAGAGTAAATAAAAAAAGAGTCCTTGAAAACGTCCCTTTACAATGTCAGATAAAAATCCATGTGTTCAAACATCCATCAGTGATCCAAGATCGTATAGTGGATGGCAACACCATCGATGAAACAAGAAAGCAACAGTGCTCGATGGTGCCTGCATCTGACGCGTATCTTCAGATTGCGGTCATCACGCACAACGTTCACTGCAATAGACGCACTGCTATTATGATTTATCCGGTGGCGTACAGATATATCTGTAAATGTTGATTTCTGATTAAAATGAAGTCCCAGGCGTATCCGTCAACATGAGACCAGCTCACGCTTTCATCTTTTCAGAATGCCGCATTCTCTGTGAGCAGCCTATTTATTCACGCGCATTGACGATAACAATTACATTTCCCCAGTGCAGAACATGAAATACGGGGAATAACACAATGTAAAATGGATTGCCAAATAGTCACAAGTTGCAACAGGATACAGATGAGACAATATGTTAAATATCATCGAAGAAGTCTGTGTTCCTCTTGATCTAATAACCCCTGATGCACCCTCGTCTGTTTGTTTACATTACTGGAGTRCTGCGGTCATGAATAGGTTAACTAGGCCTCAACCTCATCCACGGAGTAAATTGGCACATCAGTCCGAGACATACGCTATCCTCGCGGCCATGTTTAACTTGTCTCTACACGTACTCGCTTCAGTCTAGCAGTGTACAAATGGTACGAAAGGCTAGTAAATTGTTAAGTGCAGGAACGATCTCCGGAGTATTCGACCAAGAATGTCTGACAGCTAGCTTGGACGACACTAACATAAATTGCTAGCAGTGGATAGCAAGCTGGCTAGCTACGTGCATTAGCTATCTGGCTAGCTAGTTGTTACGCAAATGCTCAAAATGACAAAGCTATCAAATTCATCATACTGCTAGATTTGTTTATTGAAGGGATTTGTATCTGTCTGAATCTATCAATCAATTGCGTATGCATCGGACCGTGTGTAACGTTACACACAACTACTAGTTAGCTGAATTAACACAGGCTAGCAGCAGCTTTTTGCCATCCATAAACTCCAGAGCAGGCTATGCTCAGCAACATCATGCTTTTACTTTGGATGTTCTTGCTGAAGTTTGGAGGACAAGTGACAACACCAATTGTTTATCTTACGTTAGCTGGCCACCACAGATGGGTTTGTTGCAGTCTACATTGACGCAAGTAGCACTGCAATTGTCAGTCAAAATAACCTGTGCTACTTCAAAATACATCCGACAGGTTCAACTCGAGAAGGCAACCAGAGCCGAGCCTCAAGTGCACCAGTCCAAATAACACCGTACCCTCCGTAACGCCCCTGGCCCTGCACACGCAGAACAGAAACAGAAAGCAGTCAAAGAAACGCAATTATTGTCCTCATGTCACTACCCTTCCTTTACACAACAAATGTCTGTTACTATTGTTTTTCTTAACACCATGAAACCAATTAAATTATTTGAGGAACAATGACTGCTGAGTACTCGATCTATAAGATGGTAGCTAAATTTACTAAAACCTGTCTGAATACGCCTGCATTTGTTTACTCCCAAAACCGTTAGCTACCTGCCTGTTTAGCCGTATGGTTACTGTCAACATCCAACATTGATATTCTATTGCTTTGGCACCAACTCATATTCAAATGTAAAGCAACGTGAAATCGTATTCACCATCAATTAACTTTCTACCACACAAGGCGGATCATATGCAGGTGTGCGTAAAACTGGTGCATTCACCTATCCCATATCCCACTGGCTCTCCAGTTGCTGGTTAAATTTTTTGCAAGCTAGCCACCAATGCGCTACTCCCTCTAACGTTAATTWAAAAAAATAAACACCACCTTGGCCTCAGTCGGCTCCCGCACACACCCCTACCTCGTATCTAATCAACGTCTCAAAAAGGTAATCGACTGAAAATATAGTTAGCAGAAGTATTTCACTCCAACGCTGTCATGAGCAGCAGCGATGATGATAACTCGGACCCCAATGACAGAAAGTGGGGCGAGACCACAGTACTGTTCTGTGTTGGTTGCTGCTCCCCTTGGACCAAAGAAAACGACAGGATTGAGCTCAAAGGCAGGAAACCGAAGCGAGAGTCCAGTCGGAGATGCTCTGACACAGATCCGTGGAATCGTGGGCTTTATATAGAAATAGCCGCTCGAGGTCCGGTGCGATCTCCGCCTGCAGCAGGTCACTTCGCGCGCGCCCACTCCTGTCCGTCAGCTCGGCAGGTATTTGTAGTAGAAAAGTTATTGTATCATAACATCTCCTCACTTTAGCTCAACTCTCTTCCTAACAATTTCTCCTCTCTGGCCTCGTCTGGCCCTTTCTTTCTTTTCCCCTCCCCTCTTGTTGTAAACGCTCTTTCAGTGTGTCAACCTCGCCCAACCGTGCCCCGCCCTTTCTCTACATCTAAGCTCCGCCATTGGTCAAGGCAGCCACCTGTCATCCCACCGCCGTGACCGCTGATTGGTTCAAATATACACTGGAATGTCAGTCATATGCAAATCTCACTCGGTCAGTCACTGATCGCTGCAATGAAATAGAGCTCCTAAAAAAATACATATAAAATTGGAACATGACTTCCTATTGGCTCTTATGTTATTCAATCCAACCGTGACGTATCTGGCGTTAATTTATTTGCTACAAAGCCCAAGTTCCCCAACCTGAATCATACCGCAATAAATCATTTACATAATCCCGCCCATGTCCCATCTCCATTGGTCTATTTTAGGTAGTATGCAAGATTGATTGCAGAGCAAGCAAATCGAACAGAGACACTCGGATGGAGGACAACAAATCGCTTGACAGAAGTTTAAAAAAGGTCCCTCTCACCAAAAATAGTTTTTAAAAACACATGCCTTACCGACTTCGACCATCTGCATAGGGAGCGCTCTAGAAATCAAACTCTTTGAAGTGGACCAGTGAAGCAGTTTCCACTAGATAGCAGCCACAAAGTCAAAATTGGCAATTTGGTAAGAATGTATGAAAACAAAAATGTGCTTTTTGGTCTTAATTTAAGGTTAGGGTTAGGCAAGGTTAGCAGTGGGGTTAAAGTGCAAATGACAAGTGTTTTAACTACTTTGCAGATACGAAACAAACAGACAATCGTATCAGTTAAAAATATCTAATTCCAAGTTTATGCTACAAAAACCAACTTTTATAAAATGTTTTAAAAATAGGTTCTATTTGACTCAACATTCCATGAGGTATACTAAGGCATTGTTGCCAGAATAGATGGATGCAGTTCAATGCATGATTATAATTCATCAATACACTTCTTGGTAGTCCAAAAAATATTGCTATCAGGTTGTAAATCACAGCTGGCCTGGTACATTGTTTGCTGCCACCATTCGGGAAGCACTGTTTTAGTTTCAATGACTGAATATTTTGGACAAAACTGACAAATGTAACTAAGGCTGAAATGTCAATACAATCAAACTAGCAAGGGCTATGATCACAAGTAAGTCATAACATGGCTAATAGACTAGCGTATCTATTTATGTAGCAAGCTAAAAACACAGAGCCTAACGTTAGTTAGCTAGCTAGCTGCTAGGAGAAATRCCATTGGAGGAGCGACTTTTTTCCCCGGTGGCTTTTCACAGCTAGAGATGCAGGTGTCATTTGGTTAGCTAGCAAGAACTTGAATAACTGTCATCCAGTTACCTAGCATTGTAACGTTCGTCGTCGGAATGAGACCAAAGCACAGCGTGGAAAGTGTTCATGATTTAATGTTCACAAAAACACTCAAACAAAATGACAAAAGGAGAAAACGAAAGCGCACAGTTCTGTCAGGGAAACAACCTAAACAGAAAACAACACCCCACAAAACCCAAACGGAAAATGACAACTTATATAGAGAGGTATGCCCCTGGTTCCTCCTCCCCGCCACTCACCCTGAGGTGCGTGTTCCCAGCCCGGTACACCACCAGTTTCCGGGCACCACGCACCAGGCTACAGTGCGCCTCCAGGGTCGCAGTATGCCTTGTTCCTCCTCTCCGCACTCACCCTGAGGTGCGTGTTCCCAGCCGTAAAACCACCAGTTCCGGCAGCACGCACCAGGCCTACAGTGCGCCTCCAGGGTCCAGTATGCCCTGTTCCTCCTCCCCGCACTCGCCCTGAGGTGCATGTCCCATCCCAGTACCACGCAGTTCCGGCACAACGCACCAGGCCTACAGTGCGCCTCGGCAGGCCTGAGCCGCCCTCCTGGTCTAGCGCCGCCTGAGCCGTCCGTTCTGTCCTGAGCACTTGAGCTGCCGTCTGTCCTGAGCCGGCCTGAGCCGCCCGTCTGTCCTGAGGCCGCCCGTCTTCCGAGCCGCCTGAAGGCCGCCCGTCTGTCCTGAGCCGCTGAGCTGGGCCCGTCTGCTGAGTCGCCTTCAGTCAGGAGCCGCCTGAGTCGCCCTTCAGTCAGGAGCCGCTGAGTCGCCCTTCAGTCCAGAGGCGTCTGAGCCGCCATTCAGTCCAGAGGCGCTTGAGGCCGCCCTTTCAGTCCAGAGGCGCCTGAGCGCCCTTCAGTCCAGAGGCGCCTGAGCCGTGAGCTGCCCGTCAGTCCGGAGCTTGCCCTTCAGTCAGGAGCTGCCTGATCCTAGACC
>NW_019942970.1:195093-203282 GCF_002910315.2 Salvelinus sp. IW2-2015
GGGTGATTGTTCCTGTTTCTGTGTCTTTGTGTATGTCACCAATACGGGACTGTTGCGTCTTCGTTCATTTTGTCGGTTTATTGTTTTTGTTCGTTGCTAAAGTATCTATTAAAATGATAATCATCAGCTGCATTTTGGTCCTCCTCTCTTTCGCCCGACGAAGAACGTTACAGAAATCACCCACCACCAAAGGACCAAGCAGCGTGCGGTAACGGGCAGCAAGCAGCAGCAGCGGCCGAAAGCTCGAGAGGAATGGATATGGGGGACATTCTAGACGGCAAAGGGATGTTACACATGGGAGGAGATTTCTGGCTCGAAGGGATCGCCTTCATGGGAACAGGTGGAGGCAGCCCGGAGACGGAGGCAGGAGGAAAAGGAACCGGCGTTACGAGGGAACACGGGCTGCAAAGGAAAGCCCGAGAGGCAGCCCCAAAAATGTCTTGGGGGGGCCACACGGGGATTGTGGCTAAGTCAGGTAGAGAACCTGAGCCAACTTCCCGTGCTTACCGTGGAGAGAGATGGTCCGGGCAGGCACCGTGTTATGCGGAGATACGCACGGTGTCTCCAGTACGTGTGCATAGCCCGGTGCGGTACATTAGCAGCGCCTCGTATCGGCCGCGGCTAGAGTGGGCATCGAGCCAGGTGCCATGAAGCCAGCTCTACGCATCTGGTCTCCAGTGCGTCTCCTCTGGCCTGGGGGGTACATGGCACCAGCCCTACGCATGGTGTCCCCGGTTCACCAGCACAGCCCATGGCATGGCTACGGGGGAGCATTTCAGCCAGGTAGGGTTGGGCAGGCGCGGTGCTCGAGACCATGCAGTGCGCCTCCACGGTCCGGTCTATCCGGTGCCTCCCTCCACATACCAGGCCTCAGTCTCCAGCACCCACGCACGAGACCTACAGTGGGCCTCCAGGGTACAGTATGCCCTGTTCCTCCTCCCCGCACTCACCTGAGGTGCGTGTTCCCAGCCCGGTACCACCAAGTTCCGGCACCACGCACCAGGCCTACAGTGCGCCTCCAGGGTGCAGTATGCCTTGTTCCTCCCTCTCCGCACTCACACCTGAGGTGCGTGTTCCCAGCCCGGTACCACCAGTTCCGGCAGCACGCACCAGGCCTACAGTGCGCCTCCAGGGTCCAGTATTGCCCTGTTCCTCCTCCCCGCACTCGCCCTGAGGTGCATGTCCCCATCCCAGTACCACCAGTTCCGGCACCAACGCACCAGGCCTACAGTGCGCCTCGGCAGGCCTGAGCCGCCCTCCTGGTCTAGCGCCGCCTGAGCGCTCCGTCTTGTCCTGAGCAGCCTGAGCTGCCCGTCTGTCCTGAAGCCGTCCCGTCTGTCCTGAGCGCGCCCGTCTGTCCTGAGCCGCCTGAGCCGCCCGTCTGTCCTGAGCCGCCCGTCTGGTCCTGAGGCCGCCTGAGTCGCCTTCCAGTCAGGAGCCGCCTGAGTCGCCCTGTCAGCAGGAGCCGCCTGAGTCGCCCTTCAGTCCAGAGGCGTCTGAGCCGCCATTCAGTCCAGAGGCGCTTGAGGCCGCCCTTTCAGTCCAGAGGCGCCTGAGCCGCCTTCAGTCCAGAGGCGCCTGGGCCGGAGCTGCCCGTCAGTCCGGAGCTTGCCTTCAGTCAGGAGCTGCCCCTCAGTCCGGAGCTGCCTTTCAGTCCGGATGCCTCAGCAGAGCTGCCCTCAGTCCAGAGCTGCCCCCTCCAGTCCCGAGCTGCCCCTCAGTCCGGAGGCGCCCTCAGTCCAGAGCGCTCCTCAGTCCAGTGGGGCCCATTTATTAGGTGTTCCCAGTCCCAGGTCGGCGGAGAGGGTTGCCGCTCTAAAGAGGCCACTGAAGCGGGTAATGCCTATGGTGGAGTGGGGGTCCACGTCCCGCCGCCAGAGCCGCCACCGCGGAACGGATGCCCACCCAGACCCTCCCCTATAGGTTTAGGTTTTGCGGGGGGGGGGGGGTGGTACTGTCACGCCCTGACCATAGTTTGAGTTGTATGTTTTTGGTTTGGTCAGGGTGTGATATGAGTGGGCAGTCTATGTTGTATGTTCTAGTTTGTCTGTTTTCTATGTGTTTGGCCTGATATGGTTTCTCAAATCAGAGCAGGTGTTTCTCGTTGTCTCTGATTGGGAACCATATTTGGTAGCCTGTTTGTATTTTTTTTGTGGGTTGTGAGTGATTGTTCCTGTTTCTGTGTCTTTGTGTATGTCACCATACGGGACTGTTGGCTTTTCTGTTTCGTTTGTCCGTTTTATTGTTTTGTAAGTGGTTCTTCGTTAATAAAAAGTAACGATTGTATTCGTATCCACGCTGCGCATTGGTCCTCCGATCCTTTTTACTACTCCTCCTCAAGAGAGGAGGACGACGAACGTGACAAGCCTACTCTTCCTTCGGCAGCTTGTCCAACCAAGCACCCAAGCTAACTGGCTAGTTTGCTACTTCCAGACACCAAATGAGACCTCAACTCTGCCTATTTTACTCACCCAGCAGATTTAGTTAGGTTTGATTTACATGTTATCTAGAGCCGTTTCGTGACTAACTATTACTTTTTTTTTTACCTACGTTTTACTGACACCGGTCATATTCAGTAGGGGTTGGTGCATTCGTAATTCATCAGTTATTCTGCGCTCTGCACACCAGACAGAGTGCTCTGAAATCAGGGGAAAGGGAGGATACCTAGTCAGTTGTACAACTGAATGCATGAACTGCAAATGTGTCTTCTGCATTTAACACAAACCCCTCTGAAGTAGAGAGGTGCGGGGGGCTGCCATAATCGACATCCACGTCTTCGGCGGCGGGGGGACAGTGGGTTAACTGGACTTGCTCAAGTGGCAGAACGACAGATTTTTTACCTTGTCAGCTCGGGGATTCGATCCAGCAAGCTTCAGTTACTGGCCCAACACTCTAACCACTAGGCTAGCCAGATAGCCAGAGTGAATTTGCGAACGCAAGAGATATGCTTGTCACGCCCTGACCTTAGAGATCCTTATTTATTTCTCTATGTTTGGTTAGGTCAGGTGTTGACTCGGGTTGGAAAATCTATGTTTCTATTTATTTGTTGTTTTGCGAGTGTGGTTCCCAATCAGAGGCAGCTGTCTATCGTTGTCTCTGATTGGGGATCAACCCTGGAGGCCCACTGTAGGTCTCGTGCGTGGTGCTGGAACTGGAGGCCTGGTATGTGGAGGAGGCACCGGATAGACCGGACCGTGGAGGCGCACTGCAGGTCTCGAGCACCGAGCCTGCCCAACCCTACCTGGCTGAATGCTCCCCGTAGCCATGCCATGGGCTGTGCTGGTGAACCGGGGACACCATGCGTAGGGCTGGTGCCATGTACCCCGGCCAGAGGAGACGCACTGGAGACCAGATGCGTAGAGCTGGCTTCATGGCACCTGGCTCGATGCCCACTCTAGCCCGGCCGATACGAGGCGCTGCTATGTACCGCACCGGGCTATGCACACGTACTGGAGACACCGTGCGTATCTCCGCATAACACGGTGCCTGCCCG
Organism: Salvelinus sp. IW2-2015; assembly: GCF_002910315.2. Lineage (NCBI taxonomy): Eukaryota > Metazoa > Chordata > Actinopteri > Salmoniformes > Salmonidae > Salvelinus > Salvelinus sp. IW2-2015. The sequence continues at coordinate 198,587 of NW_019942970.1, forward strand.
GACCATCTCTCTCCACGGTAAGCACGGGAAGTTGGCTCAGGTCTCCTACCTGACTTAGCCACAATCCCCGTGTGGCCCCCCCCAAGACATTTTTGGGGCTGCCTCTCGGGCTTCCTTGCCAGCCGTGTTCCCTCGTAACGCCGGTTCCCTTTTCCTACTGCCTCCGCTCTCCGGGCTGCCTCCACCTGTTCCCATGGAAGGCGATCCCTTCGAGCCAGAATCTCCTCCCATGTGTAACATCCYTTGCCGTCTAGAATGTCCTCCCATATCCATTCCTCTCGAGCTTTCGGCCGCTGCTGCTGCTGCTGCCCGTTACCACGCTGCTTGGTCCTTTGGTGGTGGGTGATTCTGTAACGTTCTTCGTCGGGCGAAAGAGAGGAGGACCAAAATGCAGCGTGATGATTATCCATTTTAATAGAATACTTTAGCAACGAACAAAAACAATAAACCGACAAAATGAACGAAGACGCAACAGTCCCGTATGGTGACATACACAAAGACACAGAAACAGGAACAATCACCCACAACCCACAATACAAAACAGGCTACGTAAATATGGTTCCCAATCAGAGACAACGAGAAACACCTGCCTCTGATTGAGAACCATATCAGGCCAAACACATAGAAACAGACAAACTAGACATACAACATAGAATGCCCACTCATATCACACCCTGACCAAACAAAACATAGAAACATTCAACTCAAACTATGGTCAGGGCGTGACAAGGCTACAATTCCCCATCGTTTATCAGTGCAATTTTACGGCCAACTAGCTGAAAGTTTGAGTTCATCTAACGTTAGATTTTAGCACATCTTGCTCTGGCGAGCATTAGTTAATGATCTTGTTGCTGTTGATGTGCATCACTGAGGGAGAGAGAACCTACATTTCATGGTTGTTTGATAAATAGGACTGTAAAGTTCCCAAATGTAAGAGGACTCCTGTGGTATTTGCAGAAATCCATTCAGGTCTATATTGTGGCTTTTGGCAAATGCGTTCTAATGATCTAAAGTTGTGTTGTTGCAACTGCCTGTAAACACACAGTCCAGTTCAAAGTGAATGATGGCAGGCCCGTGTGGCAAATGGCATGTTTGCAAAAAGGCCTACTGTAGCTTCGATTGGCTATGACACACCGGCCTGCGTAGACTCCGGTCCTGGACGAGACATACAGTACCAGTCAAAAGTTTGGACACACCTACTCATTCAAGGGTTTTTCTTTATTTTTACTATTTCCTACATTGTAGAATAATAGTGAAKACATCAAAACWATGAAATAACACATATGGAATCATGTAGTAACCAAAAAATTGTTAAACAAATGAAAATAGATTTTATATTTGAGATTCTTCAAAGTAGCCACCCTTTGCCATGATGACAGCTTTGCACACTCTTGGCATTCTCTCAACCAGCTTCATGAGGAATGATTTTCCAACAGTCTTGAAGGAGTTCCCACATATGCTGAGCCCTTGTTGGCTGTTTTTCCTTCACTCTGCGGTCCAACTCATCCCAAACCATCTCAATTGGTTTGAGGTCGGGTGATTATAGAGGCCAGGTCATCTGATGCAGCACTCCATCACTCTCCTTCTTGATCAAATAGCCCTTAAACAGTCTGGAGGTATGTTGGGTCTTTGTCCTGTTGAAAAACAAATGATGTTCCCACTAAGCGCAAACAAGATGGGATGGAGTATCGCTGCAGAATGTTGTGGAGCCATGCTGGTTAAGTGTGCCTTGAATTCTAAATAAATCACTGACAGTGTCAGCACATCCACACCATCGCACCTCCTCCTCCATGCTTCACAGTGGGAACCACACATGTGAAGATCATCCATTCACCTACTCTGCGTCTCACAAAGACACAACGGTTGGAACCAAAAATCTCAAATTTGGACTCATCACACCAAAGGACAGATTTCCCCCGGTCTAATGTCCATTGCTCGTGTTTCTTGGCCCAAGCAAGTCTCTTCTTCTTATTGGTGTCCTTTAGTAGCGGTTTCTTTGCAGCAACTCGACCATGAAGGCCTGATTCACGCAGTCCCCACTGAACAGTTGATGTTGAGATGTGTCTGTTACTTGAACTCTGAAGAATTTATTTGGGCTGCAATTTCTAAGGCTGGTAACTCTGATAAACTTATCCTCTGCAGCAGAGGTAACTCTGGGTCTTCCTTTCCTGTGACGGTCCTTATGAGAGCCAGTTTCATCATAGCGCTTGATGGTTTTTGCGACTGCACTTGAAGTAACTTTCCAAGTTCTTAAAATTTTCCGGAATGACTGACCTTCATGTCTTAAAGTAACGATGGGCTGTCGTTTCTCTTTGCTTATTTGAACTGTTCTTGCCATAATATGGACTTGGCATTTTACCAAATAGGGCTATCTTCTGTATACCAACCCTAACTTTTCGCAACACAACTGATTGGCTCAAACGCATTAAGAAGGAAAGAAATTGTCACGATCGTCGTATTGTGGAAGAGAGGAGGACCAAGGCGCAGCGTGATAACAATACATCTTCTTTATTTAACGAAGACGAACATGAAACGAACACTGACAAACTATACAAAAACAACAAACGACCGTGAAGCTAATTAAACGAAAGTGCAGACACAAGCAACTAACGTAAAGACATAGACCCACAATCACCCACAACCTACCTAATGACTATGGCTGCCTAAATATGGCTCCCAATCAGAGACAACGATAGACAGCTGTCTCTAATTGAGAACCAATCTAGGCAACCATAGACATACAAACACCTAGACTGAACACTGCCCCATAAACATACAAAAACCCCTAGACAATACAAAAACACATACATCCCCCATGTCACACCCTGACCTAACTAAAATAATAAAGAAAACAAAGATAACTAAGGCCAGGGTGTGACAGAAATTCCACAAATTAACTTTTAACAAGGCACACCTGTTAATTGAAATGCATTCCAGGTGACTACCTTATGAAGCTGGTTGAGAGAATGCCAAGAGTGTGCAAAGCTGTCATCAAGGCAAAGGTCATACTTTGAAGAATCTCAAATATAAAACATTTTGATTTGTTTAACACTTTTTTGGTTACTACATGATTCCATATGTGTTATTTCATAGTTTGGATGTCTTTACTATTATTCTACAATGTAGAAAATAATACAAATAAACAAAAACTCTGGAATGAGTAGGTGTGTCCAAACTTTTAACTGGTACTGTATGTTTTTATTAGGTTTAATTTACAGCAGTGTCTATTAATTGTTCAAACGCATGGCCGCTTTCCCACTCTATATTGCTATAGAATTCTCACAAATGCCTTACTATACGTTGTTCCCAAACATTCTATTAATTTATGAAAACATGAAAATTGCCATATCTAAGTGCTCGCTTAGAATTAAATTCTTTTTTAAAGTGTAATATTCTTCCTGGTGGTGTATATGAACAGATTTTTTTTAAATAAAATGTCATGTGGCTAAAATTCTGTCAGTTCCACTAAGGTTAGAGTTAGGTTTAAAATCACATTTTAAGAAGATCAATTGTAGAAATAGGCAGGGTTTATGACGTTGTAGCTGTGGCAACTAGTGACAACCCGGTGAAGCCTGTGAGACCACACAATCTGTATCTTTGGGCTTTTTGTTATTAAAATCATTAATAATATTTCCAGACAATTCCCTTCCACATTCCAGGAATCATGTCATTTATTCTCTGAGTCTGTAGGTTTATTACAGTGTAATAACATCAACCAGTCATCTAGCATCATCTAATGTAGCCTACTCTCTGATGTTATAACTGCTGCTCAGTGCTCAGTCATGTGTTTTATGACTCAGCAGGGCATACACACACAACATGTGACTGAATTACAGGAATGATAAAAAGAGACAGAGTATTGGTAATGAGTAATTAGCAGCATTAAAGAAGCTTAGAGGAACCAACGCTAGTGTCTTTTCCAACTAGACTACTATTCTACTACTTCTTCAACTAATTGCTCCACTACCATTGTGTTTTAAATAGTGGCAGTACAGCAGCAGCAGTTCTACATAATGGTAGTCATGAGTATTAGAAGTAGCCTAATGGTTGTGGAACGATGAAATACAGTTTCACCACCATAAAATCAGATGGTTGGACAATTATTCACTCTATTACAACATGTTATTTAACCACGTGTACGCGACACACATACACACTGCTATGCGTGGTTGGCACACACACTGGCATGTAAACTGAGTGGTAAATGATCGAGTTGTTTGTGGAGCGTTTCTCTCAGTTTCCGTGTCATTAGTCAGAGACGGAGAGGGGAGGCGAGCAATGATGTCATTTTCCACCATAAAAAGCCCATTTAATCCCAGAATATTAATTTTCAAAATGTTTCCATAGTGCAGTTTAACATTCCCTAGACTGACTTTTAAATGTGTGTGTGTGTGTATATGTTGAGCACACACATCATGCACACACACAACAAGCACACACGCTTTCTGACAGATTCAAGAACACACGCGTGTACTGTATACATATGCACACCTGTACACACATACGCAGTCGCACTTACACACAAACCAGGACTGAGAAAGAAAATGAGTGGTGGAGGTTTTAGAAACAGGGAAAAATGGGTGGGAATAGAAGAGAGGGAGGAGGTAGTATCAGTGTAAAAATAGACTAACAGTCATGCTGTGTAGAGGGGAGGAGAGAGGGAGGGGAAACAGAACTTCTCTTATGGGAGGAAGGG
>NW_019942970.1:203307-216471 GCF_002910315.2 Salvelinus sp. IW2-2015
CTGGTCACCACCATTTTGCCTCATGCAAGCGCGACACATCTCCTTCGGCATAGAGTTGATCAGGCTGTTTGATTGTGGCCTGCGTTTATATTTTTGTTCAGTTGTAGTTTAATAACATGTAACCCTCAGTGACAGGGGTACCTCCCCTCTCTCCTCTGGCGCTTCTGTAGGCGGTTTAATATGTTTGACACGGTCAGAGCTCAGGGCAGTTTCAAGCTTGTATTCTCTCACTTTTTTCGTGAGGTCGGTCTAATGCCCACTTCCGTTTAAACCGTCCGATAATGCACAGGCTTGGGTATTCCCAATGACAGAGTGTTATCTCCCTCAGAGACTGGAGAGAAAATCCCCAGATGAATGGACAACAACAATGAATGACAGATAAGAACACTTCAAAGAATAAGCTTGTTTTTCGAACTGCCATTTAAATGTTGATTAAGTTTAATTCTTTCCATTTTTCGCTGAAATTTGTTCATTTAAGCAAAAAGGCTGATGCATATGGTAACCAGACCCCTAGTTTACCTAGCTGAGAGAAAGATACACATTAATGTCTGTCTATCGTCTTTCTAAGTGTAGTGGTTCTGGAACTGTCACGGCCGATGCTGAGAACAAAAAGGTGCAGCCTAAGGTAGTACATATTTCACTTTTTATTTCAAAAAAAAATGTACAGCCAAACAACAAAACAAAACGAAAAACAACCGGAAAGCTCACAGGGCATAGTGCACAAACAAAGTTAACTACCCACCAATGAAAGAGAGGGAAAATGGTACCTAAGTATGGTTCCCAATCAGATAACAACGATAGAGGCAGCTGTCCTGATTGCGAACGCATACCCGGCCAACATAGAAACACAAAAATTTAGAAAAAAACCATAGAATGCCCACCCCAAATCACAACACCCTGAACTAAACAATAGAGACATAAACAAGGCTCTCTAAGGTCAGGGCGTACAGAAACAGTTAATAATGAAGTTTATCTATATGACAACAACATTTTAGCCTGATCTGAGCTAAGTCACGCGCTCGCTGTGACCTTATGGCTGAGACTCCCCAAGCTCGCCCTGATGCAGATGACTGGCCAATAGAAGAGGGAAGATTAGAACCCTCCCTTATGTATTTGAACAGAACAGTTAAAATAAATGTGTACACTGTGCTGTCGGAGGGTATTCGATCACATCTCATTTGTCTAATAGTTTAGACTGTGTGTTATGAAGTACGCTATTTTGCAGCCATTAGTGAAAATTTGCTGTGTAGATGTACTGTGCCACACACTCAATTTGTTCATAATGTGTGGTATGTTTGCACGTGTTATGAGTTTTCTATTAGCAGCAGTATTTAGTGATAAAAATGATATGTAGACATTCTATAGGCAACCTTTTTTCAGTAATATGAGTTGCAGTCAGTGCCCTTAGTAGTTGATTTTGTGTGTTGCACTCACGCACTCTGTGTGTGTGTGTGTGTGTGTTGTGTGTGTGTGTGTGTGTGTGTGTGTGTGTGTGTGTGTGTGTGTGTGTGTGTGTGTGTGTGTGTAGTGTGTGTGTTGTGTGTGTGTGTGTGTGTGTGTGTGTGTGTGTGTTGGATCCATCTCCCCCATCTCTGGCCTCTCCAGAACGGTTAAACGAATGGGCATTAGACCCGACCTCGACGAAAAAAGTGAGAGAATACAGCTTTGAAACTGCCCTGAGTCTCTTATACACATCTAGATGTGTATAAGAGAACGGTTAAACGAATGGGCATTAGACCCGACCTCGACGAAAAAAGTGAGAGAATACAGCTTTGAAACTGCCCTGAGCTCTGACCATGTCAATACAYATAAACCGCTACAGAGAGCGCCAGAGGGAGAGAGGGGAGGTTACAGCCCTGTCACTGAGGGTACACTGTTATTAAACTACACTGAACAAAAATATAAACGCAGGCCACAATCAACAGCCTGATCAACTCTATGCGAAGGAGATGTGTCGCGCTGCATGAGGCAAATGGTGGTCACCAGATATTGACTGGTTTTCTGATCCACGCCCCTACCTTTTTTAAATTAAAGGTATCTGTGACCAACAGATGCATATCTGTATTCCCAGTCATGTGAAATCCATAGATTAGGACCAAATGAATGTATTAAATGAACAGATTTTCTTCTATGAACTGTAACTCAGTAACATCTTTGAAATTATTGCGTTTTATACTTTTGTTCCATATATTTTGTGCGTAAAGCCTCTACAAGCCTGTTTTTTATGAGTTTATAAATGCTTTCCTAACCCTAAATAATCTACAAAATGATGAAACAGAGATGAATATACACATATTTTCATGTCTTTCTTTCATTGAGCCCTAATAATCTGAACTGTTCCCTCCATATAGTCTGTCGAGACAATTCTAATTAAAGGTGCCACATTTAAAGGGATGGCTTTAGATACATTGAATCAAAACTAAACGAGAAAATCTGTTGGCCGGCAAGTGGGTGGGTTTTCAGCGGTTGAATAAAATGTATTCAGCGCAGGCAGTGCAAGGGAACCAAGCTGGCAAAGCCTGTTATGCACCTGGCATAAGGTAAGTGTGAATACCAACTACTGAGAAGTGCATAGGAAAGGCGTGCGTAGGAAAGGTATACATTTCCTGTCTGAATTGGTCCCACAGTGATGAYATAAAAATAAAAAGACTGCATGGGGGCTWTAAACATATGCAARTKAAACAAGAGTCATTTTGTTATGTAGGCTATGTGACACACATTTATGTTTGGTAGGAAAGAATGTCGGGTAGCAACAARTGAAACAGCACGYGGSTGCAGASAGATCACAGAACAACAGGCAGGAAATACAAGAGATTATCAATAGACATTCAAGCCATTAAATTGAGGATAGACTAAACCTAGAATGATGAGATTACTTGGGCTGAATACTCCTCTCCCTCTGAGAGACCTAATAGATCACCATGCAGACTTGACTGAATAGTGACAGACCACTAGTCCTCAGGACAAAATGAAAAGACATGGAGAGGAGTGTTGAAATTAAAGGGAGAAAATCTCGAAAGAGAGAGGGTGTTGGAGGGAGAAAGAGGCGAGAGAGAGAGACTGTGGWGTGCCCCTATATGTGATGCCAGGTGAGAGTGGGAGTCAGGGGGGTGTTGGAGCTAAGCTTAACGATCTCCCTCTCCTGTCTCTGATTGGTGGAGCTCTGCCCTGTATCTGTGTAGGAGTTTGTTCTCATCGAACCAAAACCTACATATTGAGGGACTGCATAATACTCTGTGTCTACAGGAATATCTTCACACTGTATGAGGTGTTTATCTATGCTGCGGGTGTGTCTGTACGTTTATGTCCAGTTTCTCTGTGGGTGTTTCCTGTTCTCTGACATGAGGCTCTACGTGAAGTCCCTGACTTTCCGCCCCCTCCAACACCCCCCTGACTCCCACTCTCACCTGGCATCACATATAGGCGGCGACGCCACAGTCTCGTCTCTCTCTCACTCTCTTTCTCCCGCCCACTTTCTCCCACTCCCCAAATCCATCTCTCCCCTCTCTCTCCTTCCTCCTACCAATCTTTGCTCTATCCAATTATAACTCGATTCTCCACCCTTCACAGTTACCATGGTAACATCATGTTGGGCACAAGTCCACATGTCACTTGTGGAGACCAACGGCCCACTGAACGCACCACAACACACACCACCCTCCACCTGGCCTCTGTGTCTTCCCTAGAGACAGAGCGTTATGATGTCATCTATTCCTGCGTAATCAAATCATGGAATTCGGCTTCTGTAAAAAACAGAACTAGTGTGCGTCACGTCAACCTGAAGCTTTCCGAGACCATGAGCTGTGTGTGTTTCAGTGTGTGATCCAGCCTGCCCAGACAAATCATGGACATGGGTACAGAGATGCTCAGTGTTCTTCAGTACACACATATCCACCATCGACAGTCGAGCCTTTATCGTCTGTTATTTTCAGACACAGGACACATCGCACTAACATTGAGCATTACCCTGTTCCAGAGCACAGTACTTCTCCTGTTCCCACTCCCTAGCCACTGATCTAGGATCAACTCAACATTGCCAAATCCTAACCTTAACCATTATAGGGGAACACACCAAACTGACTCCAGATCAGCGTCTAGGTGCGCCGTCCTCCCCTGTCCCTGTTCCATGGCTGAGATGTAATGTGTGTGTTTGTCCACCTAGAGGCAGTATGAGCCAGCAGATAAAGCACCAGCAGACGGACAGAGCCATGCCAGACAGCCTGGAAAACACTCGAGCAGGAGAGAGAGGAAGAGAGCGGGAAGAGAGATGTTCGACCTGCCTAAAATAAAAACTCCTCTCCTAAAGTAAAGCTAAGTCTAACTTAGGTCGGAGACACCTGTACTTCAGAGGAACATTAAAAATTTACTTTTTAGACCCCCCCAAAAAAATATATGTTTTATGAATACAATAGTGACGCATAAGCCTGCCCTTGTGTATTTGACTATATATACATGGTAATATAACGATATGAATGAGTGTAGTCTATCCAGATGTGGGTAGTCTGTTGCCATGGTCTGGAGCCAGTGCGAGGCTTTAAGTGTTACGTAAAGGGGAGGGTGTTTATTCCGGGTATCTGTATCCGGGTAGACCAGGATGGCGAGAGGGAGAGGAGGAGACTGCAGTGCGATGGAGCGAAGGGTTAACATGGAGAATGGGCGCTTTTTGTGGGTTTGGGAAAGGCAGAGCGAGACAGAGAAAGGAGAGGGGAAGAGACGGGTCTCCAGTTGCTTTTCCTGAGTGTGTGTGGTGTATAAGTGAGTGCCCTGTGTTGGGTGTGTGTGTATAAGTGAGTGCCCTGTGTTAGGTGTGTGTGTATAAGTGAGTGCCCTGTGTTGGGTGTGTGTGGTATAAGTGAGTGCCCTGTGTTGGGTGTTGTGTATAAGTGAGTGCCTGTGTTGGGTGTGTTGTGATAAGTGAGTGCCCTGTGTTGGGTGTGGTGTATAAGTGAGTGCCCTGTGTTGGGTGTGTGTGTGTATAAGTGAGTGCCCTGTGTTGGGTGGTGTGTGTATAAGTGAGTGCCCTGTGTTGGGTGTGTGTGCGTGGCGTGCCCCGTGCTGCATCTGTGTGTGTGTTTGTGCCTGGCCAGCCCCGTGGTGTGGTGTGTGTGTGTGTGTGTGCCTAGATTCGGGGTCTGTGTGTGCCGCCTGGTGTTGGGTGATGTGTGTGAGGCACTAAGCCCAGGTCAGGCTGGCCGTGAAGCACTGACTATCCAGATTTCACCTCATAATCACAGAGAAAGCTGGAGTTTCCATCGCAAATCTGTTTCCATTTGGCTCTGTGAGAAACTAACGGGGTCTACTAACTAACACAGGGCTGAGAAGGATCATTTAGTTCTAATAGACTCTGTATGAAGCATGCACCAACCACACTCACAGTCCTAACCTCACTACAAAAGGTTCATTCATGCTACATACAGTAGATTTGTATTCCAGAAAGTAATGGCATAACCTTGTTTGACCGGGCCTGGCCAGAACTAGGCTAATGCTGTAGGTGGTCACTTTAAAGGTGGAGCACATAGCCTAACTAGAATAAGAAGTGAAACCGTTGATTTGAATTATTTAGAGAACAGTCAGATTCTGAAATCAAAATGTTGGAGTAGGCGTGTCAAAATGGGAATGTAATGTAGAGGCCTAAGTTGTTTATCAGAGTACTATTTATGCGTCCATGCTGTTCCATATGATGTACAGCAAATTGCCCTTAGGAGGTAATAAAGCCTGAGAAAAACACAGTTACCATGACTTTGTGCGATGTGTATTCCGTGCTGGGTTCTGTGGTAACATTAACAGTACAAACTTGGAAATAAAGATTTGACCCCGAGCACTTCAACGTCAACTACAAATCAATTTAGAGAGCTACATCAGAATTCTTGTCTTGCGTTCATGTTTAAATGTTAACTAAAATGTCAAAGATGAACCGAAAGAGGCAGGACTGTGTCTTTCCACTTCCACTGACTGCGAAGGGGAACTGCATAGCGCCAGCTTCTATTTGTACTGCATGTTGCGTGCATGTACATCGGTGTATGGGAGTGTTTTCTTTTTTTGCCATGGCAACAGACGTTTTGGCACGTACACATCATTTCCGGTGTTTGATGATTGATGCGTGGTTGCGCACACACACACACACACACACACACACACACACACACACTACTTACAATGCATCATGCACATATGATATACTTTTCCCTTTCATCCTCTCTCCCTCCATCTCATCCTTTTCTCACGTAGTCTCTCAATGGTTCTATCAATTTTACAGCACTACCCTTTACTCTGACATTGACCCTCTTGCTCCCTTTGTAAAATGAACTTTGAGTTACAAACACACATGCAGTCCCTGAATCCAGAGTTCTGTCTGAGTTTGAGAGTAGTTACATTTCCCAGCCCCACCCCTCAGCTCACCAAACCGAGTGGCAGGGCTACTGTTAGGCTGAAACACAAATCCCAGACTGTGACTTTAAAGTGTGTGTGACGATAATAAACATGAATAAATGGAACATTGTATTGGATGGGTGGAAGGAGGAGTGGAAACAGGGGAAGGAAGCTGCAGAAAACTCATCCTTCTGTCTCACTTCTCCAACAGAGTTCAATCTAATTTACCTGACTCACTCCTCCTCCCTTCTCTCTCACATATCACCTCTAGCCAAAGCTGGAGTTCTACCAACTAACTCAATTGTACAGCCATTCAGTAGAGAATGGGGGGGCTGGAATCATCTTATAAGTGACCTGCCCAGTGTGAAAGTACATGATGTTATAAAGAATATATATAAACGCAACATGAAGTGTTAGTCCCATGTTTCATGAGCTGAAATAAAAGATCCCTGAAATGTACCATACGCGCCAAAATATTATTTCTCTCAAATTTGGTGCCCAAATTGATTTACATCCCTGTTAGTGAGCATTTCTGCTTTGCCAAGATAATCCACCCACCTGACAGGTGTGGCAAATCAAGAAGCTGATTAAACAGCATGATCATTACACAGTTGCACCTTGACCTGGGGACAATAAAAGGCCGCTTCTAAAATGTGCAGTTTAGTCAATTGGCATACTGACTGCAGGAATGGCCACCAGAGCTGTTGCCAGAGAATTTAATGTAAATTTCTTTACCATAAGCCGCCTTGTTTTCGAGAATTTGTCAGAACGTCCAACCGGCCTCACAACTGCAGATCACGTGTAACCATGCCAGCCCAGGAACTCCACATCCAGCCTCTTTACCTGCGGGATCGTCTGAGGCGAGCCACCCAGATAGCTGATGAAACTGAGGAGGATTTCTGTCTGTAATAAAGCTCTTTTGTGGGAAAAGCTCATTCTGATTGGCTGGGCCTGGTTCCCAGATTAGGGCCAAATGTATTTATTTAAATTGACTGATTTCCTTATATGAACTGTAACTCAGTAAAGTCGTTGAAATTGTTCTATGTTGCGTTTATATTTCTGTTCAGTGTATACAGTTGAAGTCGGAAGTTTACATACACTTAGGTTGGAGTCATTAAAACTCGTTTTTCAACCACTCCACAAATTGCTTGTTAACAAACTATAGTTGTGGCAAGTCGGTTAAGACATCTACTTTGTGCATGACATAAGTAATTTTTCCAACAATTGTTTACAGACAGATTABTTCACTTATAATTCACTGTATGACATTTCCAGTGGGTCAGAAGTTGACATACACTAAGTTGACTGGGCCTTTAAACAGCTTGGAAAATTCCAGAAAATGATGTCATTGCTTTAGAAGCTTCTGATAGGCTAATTGACATAATTTGAGTCCATTGGAGGTGTACCTGTGGATGTATTTCAAGGCCTACCTTCAAACTCAGTGCCTCAATGCTTGACATCATGGGAAAATCAAAAGAAATCAGCCAAGACCTCAGAAAAACAATTGTAGACCTCCATAAGTCTGGTTCATCCTTGGGAGCAATTTCCAAATGCCTGAAGGTACCACGTTCATCTGTACAAACAATAGTACGCAAGTATAAACACCATGGGACCACGCAGCCGTCATACCGCACAGGGAGGAGATGCGTTCTGTCTCCTAGAGATGAACGTACTTTAGTGCGAAAAGTGCAAATCAATCCCAGAACATCAGCAAAGGACCTTGTGAAGATGCTGGAGGAAACAGGTACAAAATATCTATAGCCACAGTAAAACAAGTCCTATATCGACATAACCTGAAAGGCCGCTCAGCAAGGAAGAAGCCACTACTCCAAAACCGCCATAAAAAAGCCAGACTATGGTTTGCAATTGCACATGGGGACAAAGACAGGGGAGGAGCGGAGGAGGGAGCAGTTCGGGGGACGGTCACCCGCCTCTGACCTGCGTGGGTTTGACTGGATGAGACGTCCCAGAGACAGCAGCGGGCCAGCCAGTATAGAGAAGACTCTCGCCCTCTGGCTGGTGGCTGCCCTCCCTCCTTCCCCCCATGTTCTCCAGGTTTTTGACTTCTTGAAACGAGTGTGAGGCCTGCCACCATGGCCTGAGTTGGTTCTGGGCGCCAGCTCTCACTTCATGGGACCCCCCATCCTGTCCTCCCCACCTCCAACCAGTCCCTTTCTCTCTCCCGCGCCTCGCCTCACCCTCCCCGCTCTTCGGATTCCGTCCGCCAACTTTCTCTCCCACATCACCCGCCCTGCCTCCGTTCTCCCCCCTCCCGTCGTAGACCCACGAAACCCCAGTTGGGCCACAGTGGGGAAAAGCTGGGCACCTGGGGGAAGCCAAAGAGGAGGGAGAGGCCTAACCTCAAAGGGGTCAGCCGTCCTTCGGCCATCAACTACCTGACCTTCAACTGTCCCAATGAGTCCCAGCAACGCAAACAAACGTTCACGCCTCCTCCCTCCTCCACCCCACACGACTTTAACCCCAAACCTGGAGCTTGGAAGCCAGGGGGAACCCTGAACCTGGCCTCGTTTTCGTCCCTCTCCCCCAGACCAGCCACACACCCACGCTTTTACAACACCCACTTCCCTTCCCCCGAGGGGTGAGCACAACCAACCAGCCGGCCCCCCCCTCCTCCTCCCCACCACCTCCCCCTCTCTCGAGCTGGTGTGCCAACTCCCCCTCCCTCCAGACTCAGCCCGCCGTTTCCACCCTCCACATCCCCAGGCCCAGGCCCTTGGCGGGACTTCATCCAGTGATCGTGCGGAACCCGGAGGTTTCCCTTGGCCAAGTTCAAAGAGCGTCGCCGTTAGGCCCGTGGGGGGGGGGGGAAAGTAGCTGATCTAAGAGTTCTTTAACTGGCGTTTACTCCAGCCTGTCCACTCTTCAAGTCCTGTCATCAACTTGCTGCTGCCGCGGCACCAACGGCATCGTCCTCCTCCAGACCTCACCCCACCTAGTGGCTGGGTGTCATTCCGCTTCCGCTCTGGACCTTCATGTCCCCCGGTTACCCAGCTTTGGCCTTGCACTCTCCATCTCCACCACGCCCCCTCTTGGACCCCCCTCCACCAACCACAGCCGGCCCAGGGGAACGGGGGGGGTAGACCGAGAGGAAAGGCTGTTTGGGGGGAAGGTTCAAGCAGCAGTGCCTGTCCACCCCTCTCCTCTCAGCCCTGTGCCCTCTCAATACTGCCTGCAGAGAACCTGCCCCCACACCATGCCAAGAGATCAGAATCATGGGACGCCCGGGACAAGGTGAGACACAACCTGGGAGAACAAGCCCTGGACCATGAAGGGAATGAGATGGGTAGAAGGTGAAACGGGGAGGAATGAAGGAAGGGGTAGAGGTATCGGGGTGAGGATGGAGAAATGGGGTAAGAGGTAAACCGGGGGAAGGGATGGAGGGAGGGGTAGAGGTTAAACGGGGAAGGGAATGAGATGGGTAGAAGGTAACGGGGGAGGGATGAGATGGGTTAAGAGGTACAAAGGGGGAGGGTGAGAATGGGGTAGAGGTAGGCGGGAGGGATGAGAATGGGGTAGAGGGTACAGGGAGGTGAGATGGGGTAAAGGGTACAGGGGAGGGAAGGAGAATTGGGGTAGAAGGTACAGGGAGGGATGAGAATGGGGGTAGGCAGGTAAAGGGGGAAGGGATTGAGAAATTGGGGTAAGAAGGTAAAAACGGGGAGGATAGATGGGGTAGAGGTAAACGGGAAAAGGGATGAGATGGGGGTGAGGTAATCAGTGGGGGAGGGGCTGAGATGGGGTAAAGAGTACAGGGGGAGGGATGAAGATGGGGTAAGAGGTAACAGGGGAGGGTGAAAGATGGGGTAGAGTACAAGGGGGGGGGATGAGCAATGGGGTTTGAGTTACAAGGGGAGGGATGAAGAAAAATGGGTAGAGGTCAAACGGGAGGGGATGAGATGGGGTAAGTAAACGGGAGGGATTGAGAATGGATATGAGGTAAGGGGGAAGGGGATGAGAAATGGGGTAGAGGTACAGAGGGGGAGGGGATGAGATGGGGTAGAGGTAAGGGTTGTAGGGAATGAGATGGGGTAGAGAGGTAACGGGAGGGGAATGAGATGGGGTAGAAGGTCAGGGGGAGGGATGAATGGGGTAAGAAGGTAACGGGGCGGGATGAAAGATGGGGTTAGAGGGTAAAATGGGGGAGGGATGAGATGGGTAGAGGGTTAAAGCGGAGTGGATGAGATGGGTAGAGGAACAGGGGAGGGAATTGAGATGGGGTAGAAGGGTTAAATCGGGGGGGGGGATGAGATGGGGGTAAAGAGGGTTACAGGGGAAGGGATGACGATGGGTTAAGGTACACAGGGGAAAGGGATGAGATGGGTTGAGGGGTACAGGGGGAGGATAAGATTGGGTTAAAGGTTAAACGGGGGAGGGATAGATGGGGTAGAGGGTACAGGGGGAGGATGAGAAATGGGTAGAGGTAAACGGGGAGGGATGAGATGGGTAGAAGGAACGGGGAGGGATGAAAGATGGGGTTAGGGACATCCAAGGATCCCAGATAGCACTTGAACCCAGGGCTTTACGTACAAGGAAGGGCTGGGTCGGTGATGTTGGGTCAGAGTAGCGGAAATCAGTTCAGTTTTAAATGGGTTTATATAAATACAGGATTCTGTATGTAATGTGAGGCCACATACACGACCGTTTCCACCCATCCTCTCGCTGGGTGTGTGTGTTCATCCCATTGTTTGAAATGGGGTTTTTAAGAATAGAAGAGGTGGGAAGGCCCTCTGAAAAGAGAGGCTGGAAAGGATGAATGACATTTTGGGGTTTTTGTCTTTGAGAGAATGCAAACTGACATGAATCCTCCTCAGTCCATCCTCTGCCGTGCGTCTGTGAATACTGTAAGAAAGGGGTACAGTACCATTTTAGGATACGTATTTAGGGTAACCTGCACCAGTACGGTCCCAGTTCACACTTCTGGTGTGTGGTGTGTGTCATTTCCTCTATAACAATAGGAACAAGTATTGTAACAGGAGGTAATACCACCGGAGAAACATAGGTGGTGTGTGTTGTGTGTGTGTGTGCGTCCTGGCGTGCCGGTGCGTGCGTGCGGCGTGCCGTTGCGTGCGTGCGGTGCGTTGCGGTGTGTTGTCTAAGAGAACGGCGGGGTTGGTTTTGGGTTAGCTGCCTTTTTCCCCAGGCTATTATCTTACCACGCCCACTTATCAATGACCGTTTGAGCGTTGTGTCTGTGGTGTGTGGGGTCTGTCTCTGTGGTCATGTTGTCCTAGTAAATGAAGGGTAATAAGGGTCTGGGAGTTTTTATTTTTGAATAGTTGGTTTTGGGGCTTCGTCCATTTTAGAGTTTTTGTGTGTGTTTGCATTGCCGGCGTCACGTTACAGTGCCAGAGTGCAGTGGGGTGTGGTTAAGAATCCTCCTGTGCTTCAAGCTCCTGTGTGGGGCTTTCTCTTTCTTCTCTCTCTGCTGTGGTGTGTGGTGTGTGTGGTGTGTTGTGGGTGGGTGGTGTGTTGTTTGTGTTGGTGTGGGGTTTGTGTGGGTGGTGTGTGTGTGTGTGTGGTGTGTGTGTGTGTGGTGTGTGTTGTGTGTGGTGTGTGTGGGTGTGTGTGGTGTGTGGTGTGTTGTGTTGTGTGTGTGTGTGTTGTGTGTGTTGTGTGTGGTGTGATCAATAAACAGTAAATCAACAATTTTCCATCTGGCAACTGGAGCAGTGGTAATGACATTTTAGATGGCCTGTTTTTTGTTGTTTTCAAGTGTTGTGGTGGATTGTAGAAATGTGTTGTTAAAGGTCCTAAGCTATTTTGTCTTGTCTTCTTGCGAGACAATGGTATGTGGGTGTTTTCTCTCTTTTGAGAGAAGAGGGTGTGAGGTTCTTGTTTGGGTATGTTGTTGTCAGAGAGACTAGGGGAAGTGTGTGTGCTTACTGCGTAGTACGTATGAGCTTTGAGTTTAAAAACTGCTACCACACATAAACAAATAGATTAACATATTGCAGATAAGTGACATTATACAGTTGACACCCGTCGAAGTTATACATACACCGTAGCGAAATACATTTAAACTCAGTTTTTCAACACAATTCCCTGATGTTTATCTAGTTAAAATTCCCTGTTTTAAGGTCTTAGGATCAACCACTTTATTTTAAGAATGTGAAAATAATAGTAGAGAGAATTATTTTCTTTCAGCTTTTATTTCTTTCATCACATTCCAGTGGGTCAGAAGTTTACTACATCGTTAGTATTTGGTAGCATCTGCTTTAATTGTTTTAATTTGGGTCAAATGTTTTGGGTAGCCTTCCACAAAGCTTTCCACAATCCAGTTGGGGAGAAATTTTGGTCCATTCTCCTGACAGAGCTGGTGTAACTGAGTCAGGTTTTGTAGGCCTCCTTGATCGACATATGCTTTTCAGTTTTGCACATTTTTCCTATAAGATTGAGGTCCGCTTTGGGTGATGGCCACTTCCAATATTGACTTTGTTGTCCTTGAGCATTTGCCAAACTTTGGAAGTATGCTTGGGGTCATTGGTCCATTTTTTGGAAGCCCCATTTGTGACAAGCATTAATTCCCTGGACTGATTGTCTTGAGATGTTCCCTCTCCCTCATGAGCCATCTATTTTGTGAAGTGCACCGTCCCTCCTGCAAGCAAAAGCAACCCCCACAACATGATGCTGCCACCTCCCGTGCTTTCAGGTTGGATGGTGTTCTTACGCATTGCAGCCTCCCGCCTTTTTCCCTCCAACAGTAACGATGTCATTATGGCCAAACAGTTCTATTTTTGTTTCATCAGACCAGAGGAATTTCTCACAAAAGTACGG
>NW_019942970.1:217038-228394 GCF_002910315.2 Salvelinus sp. IW2-2015
TCAACTGTAAATTAAATATTTCATTATTAAATGTTGATATTTAGTTATTTACATAATTTATGTATTGTTTCTTCGGTTTTGTATGTATTTACGAGAATTACAGAAAGCAACTGTTGCAGCAGGAAGAAAACAGAAATACCAATTCGGTTTACAAACTGAATAACTGACACTGACAAAATAAGTTAAAATGGAATTTGCACAACCCTTGATTGTCAAAATGTTCTTGCTAATTAGTTTTTGATTTGTCAGTGTTGTGGCTGATTGGTTGTTTGGGGGTTCTCACCTCCAGGTTCTGGTGGTGTTTGAGGCTCCTGCAGTGGTTCTTCTCAGCCTCGTCAGTTCCACTGTAGAACTTAGAACACACCTTGCAGAAAAAGCCTGACTTGGGGACCAGATACTCCATGCCTGATACTGATCAAACAGACCAGAAACAAAACCAGCTTCAAATTTACAAATGACATGTGATTATGCTACGGCACCTATGTAAATATATACACACAACATCTAGCACAAAGACAGTATTCTGATAATAGATAAGGTTGACTAGTTTATCARTAGTAATACCCTAATCAGTGACAACAATTAGTTGATTATAGTGTATTATGTCAGGACTTTGTGTGTGTGTGTGTATGTTTGAATAATCTATAAAATGTTAATCACAAATAAAGTCACTGAACCTTTGGAAACAATCCAACTAAGACAGACTGGAACGTAGGCTAACATGAGCTTGCTGCCCACAACGACTTGAATGCAATTGCTGAGTTTTCCTCTACCACAGTTTAACATCTAACCATCTAGTGGTTACCATAGCTACCACTGTTTAACATAAAACTTCAATGTGGGTTAGGGTTAGGGTTAGGGTTATCCTTTGCTTCAGGTCCTGAGCTACAGYCYGTAAGATTTGGGCATGTCATTTTAGGCGGAATTTGAAAAAAGGGTCCGATCCTTATAATAAATAATAACAATAATTATAATAACAAATACAATAGTTATATTTAATTATACTTCTCCTTAAAGTTAATGATCAGGTCCCACTATTATGGTGTCATAAAATTGGATTAAATAACATGGAATACTTCTGTACTGACTACCATATTGTGTAACTAGGGACTTGAGTTTTTACTGAACTTTTAACATGACCTGGTCTGGAAAAACTTGTGGCCCTATCCATCCTTAACACATTCTACACAGCACAGATTATTCTCTTCAACCATACTAAACATCACTTCGTGTTGTCATAACCAGCTGAAAACAATTGCTTGTCASGTGTGGTCCATTAAGTTAGGTGATGGGCAGCATCATTTTACAGACAGGAGAAACACTGGTGTCTTGGTGGGTGTGTAAAACTGATCCTAAGCTTGACCTTAAGACTGATACACCTTAAYTCGTCAGCTCTTCTGCCGGCGCTATGGCTCCAACTGGTGGCAAAAACAGACTTTGGAAATGATGATCTCTAGTTGACTGGAGGACTCAATGTCTCAGTCAGTATTAAAGGTGGAGACAGGGACAGTGGTTGATACTAAACAGGAGACTCAATGTCTCAGTCAGTATAAAGTGGAGACAGGGACAGGGGTTGAATACTAAAAAGAGGACTCACTGTGTCAGTCAGGATAAAGGTGGATGCAGGGACAGTGGTCAATACTAAAAAAAGAGGACTCACTGGGTCAGTCAGGATTAAAGGTGGATGCAGGGACAGTGGCAATACTAAAAAGAGGACTCACTGTGTCAGTCAGGATTAAAGGTGGATGCAGGGACAGTGGTCAATACTAAAAAGAGGACTCACTGTGTCAGTCAGGATAAAGGTGGATGCAGGGACAGTGGTCAATACTAAAAAAGAGGACTCACTGTGTCAGTCAGGATTAAAGGTGGATGCAGGGACAGGGGTCAATACCAATGCTGAGGAGAGGAGGCTCAGCCAGGGTTGAAAAAGAGAATGAACATTGATAAAGGGGTTCAAGCCACAGAGAGGGAGTCTCCAGCATTGGAGGACAAAATAAAGAGTGAGTCTGATGCATCTTCATTAAGCTAGCAGGAATAAACCAGAGAGAGGCTACAGAACCCAACACAGACCAGCCCGGAGGTCAGGATCGAGAGCAAGTCACAAAACCCAACACATACCAAGCCAGAGGTCACAGTGGAGAGGAGGTCACAGAACACAACACAGACCAGCCCGGAGGTCAGGGAGGAGAGTAGGACAAAGAACCCAACACAGACCAGCCCGGAGGTCAGGGAGGAGAGTAGGACACAGAACCCAACATAGACCAGCCCGGAGGTCAGGGAGGAGAGTAGGCCACAGAACCCAACACAGACCAGCCCGGAGGTCAGGGAGGAGACTAGGCCACAGAACCCAACACAGACCAGCCCGGAGGTCAGGGAGGAGACTAGGCCACAGAACCCAACACAGACCAGACCGGAGGTCAGGGAGGAGACTAGGCCACAGAACCCAACATAGACCAGCCCGGAGGTCAGGGAGGAGACTAGGCACAGAACCCAACACAGACCAGCCCGGAGGTCAGGGAGGAGACTAGGCCACAGAACCCAACACAGACCAGCCCGGAGGTCAGGGAGGAGAGTAGGCACAGAACCCAACACAGACCAGCCCGGAGGTCAGGGAGGAGACTAGGCACAGAACCCAACACAGACCAGCCCGGAGGTCAGGGAGGAGACTAGGCCACAGAACCAACACAGACCAGCCCGGAGGTCAGGGAGGAGACTAGGCCACAGAACCCAACACAGACCAGCCCGGAGGTCAGGGAGAGACTAGGCCACAGAACCCAACATAGACCAGCCCGGAGGTCAGGGAGGACTAGGCCACAGAACACAACACAGACCGCCGGAGGTCAGGGTGGAGACTAGGCCACAGAACCTAACACAGACCAGCCGGAGGTCAGGGTGGAGACTAGGCCACAGAACCCAACACAGACCAGCCCTTAGGTCAGGAGGAGACTAGGCCACAGAACCCAACATAGAAATTTGTTTGTGATATTACATACTACGGAAAGAACTTTTGGATATCAGAGTGGAGGTAACACACCATATTACCAGAATTACCACAAGGACTACGACTTTGCCGATTGAATCCTTTGTTCGTACCTCCAAGGAATTTTAACTGATTCCAGAGGCTGATCCAACACCCGCCGGCGGAGAAGAGGTATCAGAGTGGTCTCTAGTCCAACTCAGGAGGCGCCATACCACCCACCGCTTCTGAGTATATTATTTGCTAATGTTCAGTCTCTGGATAATAAAGTTGAGCTCAGGGTGAGGATTTCCTTCCGAAAGGACATCAGGTATTGTAACATACTCTGTTTCACAGAAACATGGCTCTTTCGGTATATACTGTCTCGAGTCCGCACAGCCAGTTGCGTTCTCAGTTCATCACACTGACAGGAATAAAGATCTCTTCGGGAAGAAGAAGGGTTGGGGTGTATGTTTCATGATTTATTACTTATAGTGTGATTTGATAACATACAAAAACATATTTCTTTTGTTCACCCAACCTAGAATACTCACAATGAAATGCCGTCCGTATTACCTCCCAAGATAATTATTTTTGTTATAGTCACAGCGTGCATTCCCCCTCAAGCCGGTAACACTACGGCCCTGAAAGAACTACACAGGACTTTTTTCAAACTGGAAACCACATATCCTGATACAATATTTATTATAGCTAGGGATTTTACACATTGAATGTAGCACTCCCTCTGAGAAAAGATTGGACCACTGTTACTCAGCTTTTTGAAATGCCTACAAGGCCCTGCCACGCCCTCCGTTCGGGAAATCGGATCACAATTCCATTTTGCTCCTCCCTTCCTATGGGCAGAAACTCAAACAGAATGTACCCATGCTACGGACTACTCAACTCCGGTCTGACCTATTGGAATCKATGCTTCAGGATTGCTTTGATCACGCAGACTGGCATATGTTCCAGGTAGCCTCTGACAATAATATTGACAAATACACAGATACAGTGACTGAGTTTATCAGGAAATGTATAGGAGATGTTGTACCCACTGTGACTAATAAAACCTACCCAATTCAGAAACCGTGGATAGATGGCAGCATTCACACAAACCTGAAATCGCGACCCATGACATGGTTAAGCATGGCAAGGTGACTGGGAATATGGCCGAATACAAACAGTACAGTTATTCCCATATCACCATAATACCCTCCAAACTCATCATTAAGCTTGGGGCCCTGGGTCTGAACCCTGCCCTGTGCAACTGGGTCCTGGACTTCCTACACTGTTTGTATAGAAACACAAGCGTTTCACTGCACCCACAATAATCTGCTAAACATGTGTATGTGACCAATACAATTTGATTTGATTTGAATAACAAAACGTTTTTAAATGGAAAACTAATGAGTGTTTCTTATAGGACAAGTCCAGGTAGTCGCTCTCTCATTCAGTTCTTTCACTTCCATGTGGTGCCTAATGAACACGACCCTGATGTACCCTTTATTCTGAGGTAACTAGCCTCTGCCTTCCCACAGGAGGAAAAAGACAACAAKAAAAAAGCTCTTAGGTAGAATAGTGCTTGCGATATGGTAGCCAGCCACTGCATATGCATAGTAGTGGTTGAGATGGCCACCTGCCTTTTGTTGATATGTGGTAAATTAATTTTTACCTGATTTATATAGATTAGTGGATGTGGTCATTGTAGATGAGTGGTTGTGGTGAGGTCAGATAACCAACTGTATCGAGATAAGTTGTTTATATGGTAACCACTAGATGGATAGATGTTAAACTGTGGTTATATGGTAACCACTAGATGGATAGATGTTAAACTGTGGTATCTATGGTAACCACTAGATGGCTAGATGTAAACTGTGGTAGATATGGTAACCACTAGATGGTAGATGTTAAACTGTGGTAGATAGGTAACCACTAGATGGCTAGATGTTAAACTTGGTAGATATGGTAACCACTAGATGGCTAGATGTTAAACTGTGATAATATGGTAACCACTAGATGGCTAGATGTTAAACTTTGGTAGATATGGTAACCGCTAGATGTTAAACTGTGGTAGATATGGTAACCACTAGATGGGTAGATGCTAAACTGTGGTAGATATGGTAACCACTAGATGGCTAGATGTTAAACTGTGGTAGATATGGTAACCACTAGATGGCTAGATGTTAAACTGTGATAGATATGGTAACCACTAGATGGCTAGATGTTAAACTGTGGTAGATATGGTAACCACTAGATGGCTAGATGTAAAATGTGGTAGATATGGTAACCACTAGATGGCTAGATGTTAAACTGTGGTAGATATGGTAACCACTAGATGGCTAATGTTTAAACTGTGGTAGATATGGTAATCACTAGATAGCTGATGTTAAACAGTGGTAGATATGGTAACCACTAGATGGCTAGATGTTGAAACTGTGGTAGATATGGTAACCACTAGATGGGTAGATGTTAAACTGTGGTAGATATGGTACCACTAGATGGATAGATGTTAAACTGTGGTATCTATGGTAACCACTAGATGGCTAGATGTTAAACTGTGGTAGATATGGTAACCACTAGATGGCTAGATCAAATCAAATCAAAATCATATCAAATGTTATTGGTCATATGCACATATGAAATGAGTTAAACGGCAAGTAAACATTATTAAAGTGACCTGTGATTCCATGTGTATGTACATAGGGCAGCAGCCTCTTAGGTGGAGGGTTGAGTAATGGGGTGAAGAATGTTGCAGCTACGGTAACCATTAGATGGCTAGATGTTAAACAGCGGTAGATATAGTAAACACTAGATCGCTAGATGTTAAAAAAGTGG
The DNA here is from genome assembly GCF_002910315.2 of Salvelinus sp. IW2-2015. Lineage (NCBI taxonomy): Eukaryota > Metazoa > Chordata > Actinopteri > Salmoniformes > Salmonidae > Salvelinus > Salvelinus sp. IW2-2015. The sequence continues at coordinate 222,830 of NW_019942970.1, forward strand.
TATCTATGGTAACCACTAGATGGCTAGATATTAAACATTGGTAGCTATGGTAACCACTAGATGGCTAGATATTAAACATTGGTAGCTATGGTAACCACTAGATGGCTAGGTGGTATACAGTGGCAGCTATGGAAACCACTACATGGTTAGATGTTAAACTGTGAGAGAGGAAAACACAGCCACGGTATGTACATCTATTGTGGTAGCAAGCTAATGTTAGCCTGGCTACCAGTCTGTTTGAGCTCTTATTCAACTCCTTGCTACTCTTCATCATGCCAAACATGGCAAGGAGTGGCATGGTGGCACCAAAAGGTGTGTTCTTTGAGCGGTTGTAGAAACACATGATTGGTTGACAATCTGAATCCTACATTAGTTGGACAGTTTCCAAAGGTTCAGAGAATTTGTATATTTAAAGTTGGTTTTGTTTCTGGTCTGTTTGATCACTATCAGGCATTGAGTTTCTGGGTTCCAAGTCAGGCTTCTTCTGCAAGGTGTGTTCTAAGATCTACAGCAGAACTGAAGAGGCCAAGAAGAACCACTGCAGGATCCTCAAACACCATCAGAACCTTGAGGTGAGAACCCCAAACAACCAATCAGCCACAACATGGACAATTAACAACCAATCAGCAAGAACCATTTGACAATCAGAGGTGGGGCAGATTCCAATTCAAATGGGAAATTCAATTAGTAAACCAATTAGGAATTTTTGTTTGCTTCCTGAATTGAAAAGTTAGAAAGATGCTAATGAGATAGTTTTTTTTGTATTTTTTTTCTTCTGCAGAAATCCCTGGAGAAGTGGAAAGCGAAGAAATACGAGCTGAAGAGTTAAATATTGACTTGCTGACTGGCTGCGTACCAACCCCTGACTGACTGATTCATTCCTGTCTTTTAACTCTTTCCCCCTAATTTCCCACTCCCTTGTTTTTTTGTGTTTTTTTTGCAGATGGGTCCAGAAATACTTTGCATGATCTGTTGCTTTTATAACAATCCTCCTCTCCTCCTCCCTCTCTCCTCTCTTTCCACTCCCTTTCTCTTCTCTTCCCCCTCCTTCCTTCCATCACTTCCTCTCTCCTCTCTTCCCCCTCCCTCTCTCTTCTCTCTCTCCCCTCCCTCTCTCCTCTCTTCCCCTCCCTCTCTCTTCTCTCTCTCCCCTCCCTCTCTCCCCTCTTCCCCCTCCCTCTCTCTTCTCTCTCCCCTCCCTCTCTCTATTTTTCTGTCTCTTTTAGATAGATCTTTTCCCATGATATGGAAGAGGTGACCCGAGAGAGAAATTAAAATATAAACCAGTGAACATAAAGTATTTTTTTTTCAATCTATGTCTACTTTTTGTAATTGAAGCCAGTGTTTGATCATTTAAAAGCAGAACAATTCAACTGTTAACTTTTACCCTTATGTTTACCTACTTATGCAGCATCCTTCTGATTTGAATACTGTTAATTCAGCAGTGTGGTTTCCCCTCGGCCTCCATGCGCAACAATGGAAATGTACTGATTTCCATGTTCAACTCAGGGATTGAACATTAGCTTCCCCCAGCCATAGCACAGCTAGCCACTGTGCTAAAACGGCTAACTTCCTGTTAACATTTTTTATATACAGAAGCTCTTTAAAATCTATGTATTTCAATGACTCACTGCTTCACTGCATTAGTTGATTTCAGTAAAAGAGAATTCTCAGTCAATATAAAAATACAAATAATAAATACATGTATTGATTGTATATAATGGAATAACCAACATTTAATAACATACATTTAATCCATATCGCGCTTTTCATAACAAGAAGATTCTCAAAGTCTACATTTACTAAATGATCTCTTGACCTCTGACACAGAGTTTTACATCAAAGCTCCAGTCATTTGCATCAGCTGCCTGAGCCACTGGTCATGTTTGTTTCTCCTTGTAGCTCAGCCACTTTGACTGTCTAATCAGAACACATTTGGAGCAAGGATGACCTTGCATGTGTCCTACATGGCACTCTATTCCTATTTAGTGCACTACTTTTGTCCAGGGTCCAAAGTGCTCTGGTTAACAACAGTGAACTGTAAAATCCCTCTTATCTGGGAAGATTCCGTATCAATCTTCTTGCTTCAGCTTTGACCTTTGTGTCTGTATCTAGTCGTGAGATGGGACAATAAGACATACTTTGTGTCACGTTCCTGACCTGTTTTCTCTTGTTTTGTATTTATTTAGTATGGTCAGGGCGTGAGTTGGGTGGGTTGTCTATGTGTTGTTTTCTATGTTGGGGTTTTGTGTGTTCGGCCTGGTATGATTCTCAATCAGAGGCAGCTGTCAATCGTTGTCCCTGATTGAGAATCATACTTAGGCAGCCGGGGTTCACGTGTGGGGTTGTGGGTGTTTGTATCTCGTGTCAGTGTTCGTGCCACACGGGACTATTTTCGATTTGGTCACGTTTGTTGTTTTTGTATTTGTAAGTGTTCAGTTTTCGTTCATTAAATAATGACCACTTTCCACTCTGCGTCTTGGTCCGATCCCTACACCTCCTCTTCTGACGAAGTGGAGGAAATCTGCCGTTACACTTTGTCTGACAGCACGCATGACTGTGAGTCGCTTCCGATACAAGCGTTGGTAAATGGCATAATTATACATGGGTAAAAAAGTGTATTTCATGTTTACTGAAAAAACAAGCATATWTTGTATCTTGCATATTTAATGTGTGCATAACTTCTCAAGGAGCTGTTTTTTAGTTTTATAGAGCGAGAAAATACGACAATAATAAGGTCAGAAAATGTCAAAACAAAAACAATTAGTGCCCTTTGCTTACACACTTTGGTCTCTTAGATGGGTTTGGRTCCAATCAGAGTAGGCAGGCTATTTGCATGTCAGGAAGGCAGGCAGGGGGCAGACCCTCCTCTTGTCAGTGCTCTGGTCTGCGTAGAAAATGGCACCTTACAGTACATTCGGAAAGTATACAGACCCCGTGACATTTTCCACATTTTGTTACGTTACAGCCTTTTTCTAAAATGGATTAAATAAAACCTTTTCCTCGTCAATCTACACACAATACCCCATGATGACAGAGCGAAAACAGGTTTTATAAATTGTAGAAAGCTGGGGCCTGGGGGTCACGTCGACGTTCACAGGGACRGCTGTTTCCCATCCACTGCTTCCTCACCTACATCCTGCTCTTATGCAGCCTCTCCATCCTCTGTGTCCTGAAGCGCAAAAAACTGGGCCAGGGAGAGATGGAGAGAAGAGTAGGGGAGAGGGAGAAAGAAGGGAAGAACGCAATAAAGAAGGGAGCGTTCACAATCGTCTCGGTCGTCCTGGTGACGATGTTGATCAACATCCGTCCGACCGTGGTCRTTTAGCTGCTGTAAGACTGCATCAGAGCTGAAGTGTTCTGCCTGCTCCATGCCCTCAACATGTTACTCCTGGTGTTCTGTGGGATGGTAYAGCTCCTCTTCTACCTCCACAGGASTGGGAAACTACCCTGCTGCCTCAGGGGGCAGTGAGGGAGAGGTGGCACAACAATAGAAATAGAATTGGGTACACTCAAGATGGCCACCGGTCCACCCATCTCACAACAATAACTTAAATGGCTAGACCCTTCTCTATTATAGATCTATGGGTCGCTCCTTTGTATATGTTAATGAATATTTAAAGGGATATTGTGACATTGTTCTTCTTTCCCAGAGTCATTCGAACTCCTGGATACCGTTTTTATGTCTCTGCAACCACTATGAAGGAAGTTAAAGGTAGTTTTGTGAGCCAATGCTAACTAGTGTTAGCAAAATGATCGGAGCTCTAAAGGAACGGATAACACTAGAAGCTACCTGTAATTTCCTCCTTCCTGGAGGTAGAGACATAAAACTGGTATTCATGCATTCATATGACTCTGGTTTAAATAAAGTGCTCAATGGCCAGAATCTTACACTGTCCCATTAAGCGCCCAAGATAAAGAACAACAAGAAAAATACCCATGTGTACTGTACACAGCTTAACAGTATGTGGAATGAAGAGATAACAAAACTATAGGTAGCGAATATACTGTATATGACWGTCATATTTTTAACCTTAACCCTTCAACTAACCTTAAATCCCAAACTAACCCTAACCTTAGCCCTAAAGTTAACCCCTTACGTTACACCAATCKCCCTAAACCTTACCTTAACCCTTACACTAACCATAAACCCAAACCTAACTTTAGCCCGAAAGCTAATCCCTCATGCTACACCCATCACTGTAAGTCCTAACCTTWGCCCTAAATTTAAATAATTTCAATCCATGTGCCTAATCCTTAACTTTGGATCTACCTGGTTGAATATACACTTCCTAAACTATGTCTGTTTTTGTTGTGTTTTTTACGGCCACGTCACAATGCTAGTAAGTCTCCTGTCCCTAGATGCAGTCACAAACAAAACCTCCTGAATCAATCATAGACTGTGTATGGCCATTAGGTCCTGACAAACACAATCATTTGCATGGGTGTAATGACCTGCTGCACCTGTTTGTGACTCACATGTGTACAAACTGGGCCCAATAGACCAGGCTTGAGTTCAGGACTCACCAAATGGAAATTGTTGAATAAGGTTTGGAAGTACCTCCTCCATTCCATATGTTTTGACCGTGTTATGTTGTATCTGTTGTAAATGAACCAGCACTTAAATGAACAAGTTATTTTAACAGACACAGACTTCCAGTAGAGAGAAGAACTCCATCTGTCAAACTCTCTCTCTCTGTTTTTCTCTGTTTCTCTCTCTCTCTTCCTCTCTCTCTCTCAGCTTCCATAACACATCAGAACTGCACCAAGTGAAGGTATGAAAAACTCAACTTCAGTTGCAAACTCTTCCCTGCCTGTATATCCATTTGCTGCCTATTTGTCCCAAGACCAATCATTCAGCACTGCTTCCTATGCAATCAACTTTATCCTGGTTCTCCCCACCAATATCTACGTCCTGTGGCTGATACTGACCCGGAGCGGGAGGAACATGACTTCAGAGTTATTCGCTCTCAACCTGTCTGTTTCTGAGATCCTCTCTTGCCTGTTTTCTATTTTGTATTTTGTCTGGCTAAACCACCCCACAATCATTGTCTTGTACTCATGGTATTTTCTTATGGTTTTCTAATGACAGGCTGTCCTCTGTTCTAGTGTTGTATCTGTTTAGAGCGCTACCTGGCGGTGGTCCATCATGTGGTCTACTTGAAGTACAAACCTCTGAGATACAGGGTGGGTGTTGTGGTGTTGCTGGCTGATGGTTCTTGGGTCCTGTCTGTTGTTTATGTTTCGAAGTTAAATACTTTTACATTTTATGTTTACTGGGTTGAGTTTGATGTTCTTTTTGTTGAAGCTATTCTGCCTCCGTTCAATTCTCAGGGCTCTGAAACGTCCCGGGCCGGGGGAAGGGGAGAGGGAGGGGACAAACAACATGAAGATGAAGATGAGGGCTTTCGAGATATATTTTGCTTTCATGTTGTCTATGGTGGTGAACTGTTTCCGTATCAGGTAACTATACCTTTAAAAAGGTTATGTGAATGTTGGATTGTTTTTGTTAGCCTTAAGTATTTGTTTCACCATCAATGTGATTGATGGATTGGTGAAGCCCTC
>NW_019942970.1:228419-232446 GCF_002910315.2 Salvelinus sp. IW2-2015
GGAGGGAAAGAGATACCAATTATGTCCAGTCTGATGTTGTCCACAAAGTTGCTGCATTTTCTTTTGGGTTATTTTCTCTGGTCGTCCTGTTCCATGTGCTGCATCTGTTTAGAGCGCTACCTGGCGGTGGTCCACCTGTGGTCTCTTGAAGTACAAACCCTGAGATACAGGGTGGGTGTTGTGTGTTGTCTGGCTGATGGTTCTTGGTCCTGCTGTCTATTTTGTTTGAGAATCTTACATCCATGTCATTCTACCTGGCCTTGTCCAGTCACGTGGTTCTTTTTATGCTGATGTCATTCTGCTGCTCTCAGTTCTCTGGGCTCTGAAACGTCCAGGGCCGGGGGATGGAGAAGGGAGGGGACAAACAGCATTAAGATGAAGGCCTTTAAGATCATTTTGATTATCCTGGTGTATGCTACTGTGTCTCAACTCCCAGTGGTAGTGATGGTTCTGACTCATAAATACATTCCCTATCTAACTTTTTTACAGGCATGGCCATTTCTTATGGCATCGTTTTAATCTCTGGATTTGTGCAGCCCTCTCTTACCTCCCCAGGGTGGGGAAGCTGCCTTGTATCGGAGGTCTCTAAGACAAAAAGTCAAATCTCTTCACGCAATTAGTGCTTAAAAATGTACAAAGTATAAATTGTATTTTGTTCTAATTACTGATTTTGTTTCCCAAGTAATAATGTTTTAATATATTTCCAATGTAATCAGTAGAAAGTGATGGTTTGATTTCCCATGTTTTGTTTTGATAATATTGGGTCTGCATTGTATGTACCCACATACTGTGAATGTAAACCAGCCCAAGAACTTCCTAAATTCGTCCACATGTATCATTGAAATGTTTATATACAGGCCGGGATTAAATCCGATCACAATAGTAGCAATGCAGCTATTAAAGGCAATGGTGTTCGCAGAGATGACATTCAAGGTAAATGCTGCACACTGTCTGCTCAATTGGAAATTACCTTGAAAGGTCAAGCGTGATATAGCATGATTTTGTACGTGAATCCTGGCCAAAATGTACTTGTTTGTAAATAGACCTGGTGTCTTTCTGTTTCAACTTAGCGTAATATTTATTGGCAGAGAGACAGACCATTCCGCTGGCTAATTCAGAAACAGACTGGCACCAAACATTTACATGTTTTCTTTGAAATGGAGATGGTGATTGTGCTTGAAAGTTACAATGTAGATATGTTTTGGGTTGAAGATATTAAAATACATACATATTAAGCTGTTCCCTGTCTGTCTGTCTTCTTTAATGAGAAAAAATAAAATGCATGTCTGTATATATTTTTTAGAAATAAAACAATAATTATAATACTAATAATACTAATAAAATTATTTTACTTCAATAAATGTATCCTTCAAATCAATGGGCAGTTCCAGCTATGATCGTGTCATAAAATTGGAAGGAGGGATGGAGGGCGGAAGATATGGAGGGACGGAGTTAGGAGGGAGACAGGGATGGAGCGCGGGACGCCTTGTCAGAAGTAATGCACTAATTGGAAGTAGGCTGCATCTGGGATGGGAGGATTCATTCCTGCTTTTAACTCTTTCTCCCTCTCTACCACTTTCTTTTTTTTGTCCAGACTGTCTCTCTCTCTCTCTCTCTCTCTCTCTCTACTCTCTCTCTCTCTCTCTGTCACTCTCACTCAAACTGTAAATACAATTTTATTTTGTCACATGGCCGCCCCGAACATACAACAGGTGTAGACCTTAGAGTGGAATGCCTTACTTAGCAAGCCCTAACCAATAATTGCAAGTTAAATGATATACAAATAAGAATAAGAAATAAAAGTAACTAATAATTAAATAGCAGCAGTGAAATAACAATAGTGAGGCTAAATACAGGGGGTACCGGTACAGAGTCAACGCGCGGGGGCACTGGTTAGTCGAGGTAATATGTAGATGTAGGTAGAGTTATTAAAGTGACTATGCATAGATAATAACAGAGAGTAGCAGCAGTGTAAAAGAGATGGGGGGGCAATGCAAGTTGTATGGGTAGCCATTTGATTAGATGTTCAAGAGTCTTATGGATTGGGGGGTAGAAGTTGTTTACAAGCCTCTTGAATCTAGACTTGACGCTCCGGTACTGCTTGTCGTGCTGTAGCAGAAAGAACAGTCTATGACTAGGGTGGATGGAGTCTTTGACAATTTTTTTAGGGCCTTCCTCTGACACGTCCTGGTATAGAGGTCCTGGATTGCAGGAAGCTTGTTCAAAGTGATGTACTGGGCCGTACACACTACCCTCTGTAGTGCCTTGCGGTCGGAGGTCGAGCAGTTGCCATACCAGGCAGTGATGCAACCAGTCTGGATGCTCTCGATGGTGCAGCTGTAGAAGCATCAAACAATTTCYAAAGAATGTTGACATCTAGTGGAAGCCATAGGAACTGCAAKCTGGGTCCTAATAAATCAGGTTTCCCATAGAAAATCATTGGAAAATCCAATGACCTTAAAAAAAAAATCCCTGGATGGATTATGCTTGGGGTTTCGCCTGCCAAATCAGTTCTGTTATACTCACAGACATTATTTTAACAGTTTTGGAAACTTTAGAGTGTTTTCTATCCAATACTGCCATATACCATGCATATCCTAGCTTCTGGGCCTGAGTAACAGGCAGTTTACTTTGGGCACCTAAGTCATCCAAACTTCTGAATACTGCCCCCTTAGCCTTAAGAGGTTTTAACAAGGCTAATCTGAAAACAAGACTCCCTAAATTTTATCTGCATATCGAATGTACTACCTGGGCAGAAAAAATCCTGAACCATTGTTACTTTAACTTCCGCGACGCATACAAAGTTCTGCCCCGTCCTCCTTTCGGAAAATCTGACCACGACTTAATTTTGTTGCTCCCAGCCTATGGACAGAAACTAAAACAGGAAACGCCCGTGCTCAGTTCTGTTCAATGCTGGTCCGACCAAACTGATTCCACGCTTCAGGATTGCTTCTATCACGTGGACTAGGATACGTTCCGCATGACGTTGGATAATAACATTGATGAATACGCTGATTCTGTGAGCGAGTTTATTAGCAAGTGCATCAGTGATGTTTTACCCACAGGAACTATTAAAACCTTCCCCAACCAGAAACCGCAGGTTGATGGCAGCATTCGTGCAAAACTGAAAGCGCAAACCTGTCACGTTCCTGACCTGTTTTCCTTTGTTTTGTATTTATTTTAGTTGGTCAGGGCGTGAGTTGGGTGGGTTGTCTATGGTTGATTTTCTATGTTGGGATTTTGTGTTCGGCCTGGTATGATTCTCAATCAGAGACATCTGTCAATCGTTGTCCCTGATTGAGAATCATACTTAGGCAGCCAGGGTTTCACTTGTGTTTTGTGGGTGTTTGTTCCTGTGGAGGTTTTGTTGCCACACAGGACGGTTTCGGTTTTGTCACGTTGGTTGTTTTTGTATTTTGAAGTGTTTTGTTGACTTTCATTAAAAGAATGAACACTAACCACTCTGCGTTTTATATAACATCGATAAAAGATACAAGTGTATTCACAGATTTAAAGATATACCTCTCCTAATACAACCATGGTGTCATATTTCAAACAAACTTTACAGAAAAAGCAAACCATGCAATAGTCTGAGTACGGCACTCAGAGACCAACACACCCAAGAAGATGTCCGCCATGTTGGAGTCAACATAAGTCAGAAATAGCATTATAAATATCACTTACCTTTGATGATCTTCGTCAGAATGCATCCCAGGAATCACAGTTCCACAATAAATGTTTGATTTGTTCCATAAAGTTCATCATTTATGTCCAAATAACTCCTTTTGTTAGCTCATTTGGTAAACAATATCAAACTCAGGACGCGCATGCAAGTCCCAGAGGAAAAGTACGGACGAAAAGTCCAAAAAGTTATATACAGGTCGTAGAAACATGTCAAACGAAGTATAGAATCAATCTTTAGGATGTTTTTAACATAAATCTTCAATAACGTTCCAACCGGAGAATTCCTTTGTCTTCAGAAAAGCAAATGAACAGAGCTCGCTCTCACGTGAAAGAGCGGGCGGCG
>NW_019942970.1:236353-274765 GCF_002910315.2 Salvelinus sp. IW2-2015
TCATCAATAAGTGCATCGATGACATCGTCCCCAAAGGGACCGTACATACATACCCCAACCAGAAGCCATGGATTACAGGCACAATCCACAATGAGCTAAAGGCTAGAGCTGCCGCTTTCAAGGAGCGGGACTCTAACCCGGACGCTTATAAGAAATCCTACTATGCCCTCAGACAAACCATCAAACAGGCAAAGAATCAATACAGGACTAAGATCGAATCATACTACACCGGTTCTGACGCTAGTCAGATGTGGCAGGGCTTGCAATCCATTACAGACTACAAAGGGAAGCACAGCCGAGAGCTGGCCATCGACACCAGCCTACCAGACGAGCTAATTTACTGTGTGCTCGCTTTGAGGAAAATAACACTAAACTTCATGAGAGCACCAGCTCTTACGGAAAACTGTGTGATCATGCTCTACGCAGCCGATGTGAGTAAGATCTGTAAACTTCTTAGGGATGAGACGGGTTGAAATCCTGTTAACCTGTCTAGGACTGAACCCCGTTCGGCTAGCGGAACCCCCCAAATTCAATCAACAGAAATCTCATAATTCAATTTTCTCAAACATACAAGTATTAGACACCATTTTAACGATAAAATTCTCGTTAATCCAACCACAGTGTCCGATTTCAAAACACCTTTTCGCAAAAGCAGAATATTCATTATGTTCAGTCAGCAACTAGTCACAGAAAGCGTACAGCGATTTTCCAACCAAAGAGAGGAGTCACAAAAAGCTGAAATATTGATAAAATTAATCACTACCCTTTGATATTCTTCATCAATTGACACTCATAGGACATCATGTTACACAATACATGTATGTTTTGTTCAATAATGTGCATATTTATATCCAAAAATCTCAGTTTACATTGGCGCGTTACGTGCAGTAATGTTTTGATTCCAAAATATCCCGGAGCCACAGAAATCCCAGAAATACTCATAATAAACATCGATAAAAGATACAAGTGTTATTCACAGATTTAAAGATATACCTCTCCTAATACAACACGGTGTCATATTTCAAACAAACTTTACAGAAAAAGCAACCATGCAATAGTCTGATACGGCACTCAGAGACCAACACAACCCAAGAAGATGTCCGCCATGTTGGAGTCAACATAAGTCAGAAATAGCATTATAAATATCACTTACCTTTGATGATCTTCTCAGAATGCAATCCCAGGAACACAGTTCCACAATAAATGTTTGATTTGTTCCATAAAATCATCATTTATGTCCAAATAACTCCTTTGTTAGCTCATTTGGTAAACAAATCCAAACTCAGGACGCGCATGCAAGTCCCAGAGGAAAAGTACGGACGAAAAGTCCAAAAAGTTATATTACAGGTCGTAGAAACATGTCAAACGAAGTATAGAATCAATCTTTAGGATGTTTTTAACATAAATCTTCAATAACGTTCCAACCGGAGAATTCCTTGTCTTCAGAAAAGCAAATGGAACAGAGCTCGCTCTCACGTGAAAGAGCGGCACGAGCTCAAAGCATTCTGCCAGACCTCTGACTCATTCCCCTCTCATTCGGCCCAACTTCACAGTAGAATCATCAGACAAGGTTCTAAAGACTGGTGACATCTAGTGGCCTTAGGAAGTGCAACATGACCCATATCCCACTGATCGTCAATAAGAAATGAGTTGAAAAACCACCAACCTCGAATTCCCACTTTATGGTTGATTTTTTCTCAGGTTTTTGCTGCCATATGAGTTCTGTTATACTCACAGACATCATTCAAACAGTTGTCGAAACTTCAGAGTGTTTTCTATCCAAATCTACTAATAATATGCATTATTAGTAACTGGGACTGAGTCAGCCGTTTACTCTGGGCACGCTTTTCATCCAAACTGCTCTCCAGGAGACCTACACCCCCGATGTCACAGGAAGGCCAAAAATATCATCAAGACAACAACCACCGAGCCACTGCCTGCTCACCCCGCTATCATCCAGAAGGCGAGGTCAATACAGTGCATCAAAGCTGGGACCGAGAGACTGAAAAACAGCTTCTATCTCAAGGCCATCAAATTATATTTTATTTCTGCTTTTGTGTCGTCCTGCGGGTTGGAATATGCTTATCTCTCTTTATTTACAAATGGTGCTATCCTCGAAAATAGCATGTATGCTTTCCCCGAAAAAGCCTATTTTAATTCTGACATGTTGGCTGGATTCACAACAATGTAGCTTTAATTTGGTGTCTTTCATGTGTGATTTAATGAAAGTTTTATTTTATAGTAATTTTCATAGTAATTCATTTGAATATGGCGTCTGCATTTTCTCAGCTTTTTGCCAAGTGAACAGTAGCGTCCCACCTAAACTCAGTTTTGGATATAAATATGAACTTACCGAACAAAACATACATTTATGTGTAACATGAAGTCCTATGGTGTCATCTGATGAAGATCATCAAAGGTTAGTGATTCATTTTATCTCGATTTTGCTTTTTGTTACTGCTCTCTTTGGTGGAAAATGGCTGTCTTTTTCTGACTTGGCTCATACTTAACATAATCGTTTGTGTGCTTTCGTCGTAAAACCTTTTTGAAATCGGACACTTTGGCTGGATTTACAACAAGTGTACCTTTAAGATAGTGTAAAATACTTGTATGTTGAGGAATTTAAATTATGGGATTTCTTGTTTTGAATTTGCGCCCTGCAGTTTCACTGGCTGTTGACGAGATGGGACGCTACCGTCCCACATACCCTAGAGAAATAATAGCAGTGGTTTTGTTACGGCTGTCCTCGCTGACAGAAGGTGTGACCAAAACGCAGATGGTTTAGTGTCATTCTTTTAATGAAAGTCAATAAAACACTTCAAAATACAAACAACCAACGTGACAAAACCGAAACCGTCCTCCGTTCATGGCACCCGGCTCGATGCCAACCTAGCCCTACCAGTGCGGCAAGGTGATAGCCCGCACTGGCTAAGCACGCATACTGGGGACACCGTGCGCTCCACCGCAAACACGGTGTCTGACCAGTACGACGCCCTCTACTCCACGTAAGTCCGGGAGTTGGCTCAGGTATCCAACCCAGCTTCCCCACTCCCCTTTAGCTCCCCCCAAGACATTTTTGGGTGAGCCTCTCGGGCTTCCGTGCTAGCCACGTACCCTCATACCTCCGTTCCTCTCTCCGGTTGCCTCTGCTCTCCTCGCTGCCTCCAGCTGTTCCCATGGAGGCGAACCTTTCCAGCCAGGATCTCCTCCCATGTGTAGCAACCCTTTCGTTCAAACGTCTTCCCATGTCCATTCCTCTGTCTGTCTCTGCTGCTGTCGCTGCCCTTCTCCACTCCGCTTGGTCCGTTTGTGGGGGTCATGTAGGTTCCTCGCTACAGAAACGTGTGACCAATGTTTATTATGAGTATTTCTGGGATTTCTGTGGCTCACCGGATATTTTGGAATCAAAACATTACTGCACGTAACGCGCCAATGTAAACTGAGATTTTTGGATATAAATATGCACATTATTGAACAAAACATACATGTATTGTGTAACATGATGTCCTATGAGTGTCATATGATGAAGAATATCAAAGGGTAGTGATTAATTTTATCAATATTTCAGCTTTTTGTGACTCCTCTCTTTGGTTGGAAAATCGCTGTACGCTTTCTGTGACTAGTTGCTGACTGAACATAATGATATATTCTGCTTTTGCCGAAAAGGTGTTTTGAAATCGGACACTGTGGTTGGATTAACGAGAATTTTATCGTTAAAATGGTGTCTAATACTTGTATGTTTGAGAAAATTGAATTATGAGATTTCTGTTGATTGAATTTGGGGGGTTCCGCTAGCCGAACGGGGTTCCAGTCCTAGACAGGTTAACAGGATTTCAACCCGTCTCATCCCTAAGAAGTTTACAGATCTTACTCACATCGGCTGCGTAGAGCATGATCACACAGTTTTCCGTAAGAGCTGGTGCTCTCATGAATGTTTYAGTGTTATTTTCCTCAAAGCGAGCACAGCAGTAAATTAGCTCGTCTGGTAGGCTKGTGTCGATGGCCAGCTCTCGGCTGTGCTTCCCTTTGTAGTCTGTAATGGATTGCAAGCCCTGCCACATCTGACTAGCGTCAGAACCGGTGTAGTATGATTCGATCTTAGTCCTGTATTGATTCTTTGCCTGTTTGATGGTTTGTCTGAGGGCATAGTAGGATTTCTTATAAGCGTCCGGGTTAGAGTCCCGCTCCTTGAAAGCGGCAGCTCTAGCCTTTAGCTCATTGTGGATTGTGCCTGTAATCCATGGCTTCTGGTTGGGGTATGTATGTACGGTCCCTTTGGGGACGATGTCATCGATGCACTTATTGATGAAGCCAATGACTGATATGGTGTACTCCTCAATGCCATCGGAGGAATCCTGGAACATATTCCAGTCTGTGCTAGCAAAACAGTCCTGTAGCTTAGCATTTGCTTCATCTGATCACTTTTTTATTGATCTAGTTACTGGTGCTTCCTGCTTTAATTTTTTGCTTGTATCAGGAGGATATCATTATGGTCAGATTTGCAAAATGGATGTTAAGGGATAGCTKTGTATGCGTCTCTGTGTGTGGAGTAAAGGTGGTCCAGAKTTGTTTCCCTCTGTTTGCACATTTAACATGCTGATAGAAATTTGGTAGAACTGATTTAAGTTTCCCTGCATTAAATTCCCCGTCTACTAGGAGCTGGGTGAGCATTTTCTTGTTTGCTTATGGCGGAATACAGCTAATTCAATGTTGTCTTAGTGCCAGCCTCAGTCTGTGGTGGTATATAAATGGCTATGAAAAAAATACAGATGAAAACACTCTAGGTAGATAGTGTGGTCTACAGCTTATTATGAGATACTCTACCTTAGATGAGCAATAGCTCGAGACTTCCTTAGATATCATGCACCAGCTGTTGTTTACAAAAATACATAGTCCACCGTCCTTTGTCTTACTAGACTCCGCTGTTCTATCCTGCCGGTACAGCGTATAACCAGCTAGCTTTATGTTGATATTGTCGTCGTTCAGCCACAACTCCGTGAAGCATAAGATATTACAGTTTTGAATATCCCGTTGGTAATTTAATCTTCCTCGTAGGTCATCTTTTCCATTCGCAAAAGAATGCACGTTTGCTAGGAGAATGGAAGGATATCGAGGTTTATTCGATCGCCTACGATTTCTCAGGAGGCAGCCTGCTCTCTAGCCCTTTTTTCTCTACCTCCTCTTCACGCAAATCATGGGGATCTGGGCCCGTTCCTGATAAAGCAGTATATCGGCCTCGTCAGACTTGTTAAAGGAAAAAAGGATTCTGCCAGGCCAGGTGTTTAATCTCAGTCCTGATGTTCAGAAGTTATTTTCGGTCATAAGAGACGGTAGCGGCAACATTATCTACAAAATAAGTAAAAAAATAAGTTACAAACAACGCAAATAAAAAAACAAAAAACACCATCCCGTTAAAGGGTACCTAGATGTATCATCTGCCGAAATGTACAAAATACCTCGACTAACCTGTACCCCCACACATGGACTCGGTACCGGTACCCCCTGTATATAGCCTCATTACTAATATTTTTATGATGTTACATTTTTTTAAACATTTTTAGTCATTTAGCAGACGCTCTTATCCAGAGCAACTTACAGTAGAGTGCATACATTTTTATTACATTTTTTTTTTTACATACTGAGACAAGGATATCCCTACCGGCCAAACCCTCCCTACCGGCCAAACCCTCCCTAACCCGGACGACGCTATGCCAATTGTGCGTCGCCCCACGGACCTCCCGGTTGCGGCCGGCTGCGATAGAGCCTGGGCGTGAACCCAGCCCAGCCTGGGCGCGAACCCAGAGACTCTGGTGGTGGCGCAGCTAGCACTGCGATGCAGTGTACTAGACCACTGCGCCACCCGGGAGATGTTACTTTTCATAATTTTTTACTTAAGTTTATTTGGTAAATATTTTCTTAACTCTTTCTTGAACTGCACCGTTGGTTAAGGGCTTGTAAGAAAAACATTATCACGGTAAGGTCTACACATTCGGCGCATGTGACAAATAAAGTTTGATTTGATTTGACCCAGACTATCTGCATTGACACTTTTTGAACTAACTCTTTAGACTAGTCACACACGCTGCTGTTGCTGTTTATTATCTATACTATTGACAAGTCACTTTATCCCAACCTATATGTATGAGGACAGACGCTGGGAGACAAGAAGCAGGTACAGGGAGTGAATATTTAATTAAAACTCAGTAAAAAAAGAAACGTYCCTTTTTCAGGACCCTGTCTTTCAAAGATAATTCATAAAAATCCAAATAACTTCACAGATCTGCATTGTAAAGGGTTTAAACACTGTTTCACATGCTTGTTCAATGAACCATAAACAACTCATGAACATTCACCTGCGGAACGGTAGTTAAGACACTAACAGCTTACAGATGGTAGGCAATTAAGGTCACAGTTATGAAAACYTAGGACACTGAAGAAGCCTTTCTACTGACTCTGAAAAACACCAAAAGAAAGATGCCCAGGGTCCCTGCTCATCTGCGTGAACGTGCCTTAGGTATGCAGCATGCCTTAGGCATGCCTGAGGACTGCAGATGTGACCAAGGCAATAAATTGCAAGGTCCGTACTGTGAGACGCCKAAGACAGTGCTACAGGAAGATAGGACGGACAGCAAAAAGTGAAAGAATGAGCATTACACCGAGGTCTGTACTCTGGAGTGAGATAGATTTGGAGGTGGAGGGTCCGTCATGGTCTGGGGCGATGTGTCGGACTGAGCTTGTTGTCATTGCAGGCAATCTCAACGCTGTGCGTTACAGGGAAGACATCCTCCTCCCTCATGTAGTACCCTTCCATGTGATACTCTTCCTCATCCTGACATGACCCTCCAGCATGACAATGCCACCAGCCATACTGCTTGTCATGTGTGTTATTTCCTCCATACAGGAATGTCAGTGTTCTGCCATGGCCAGCGAAGAGCCCGGATCTCAATCCCATTGAGCACGTCTGGGACCTGTTGGATCGGAGGGTGAGGGCTAGGGCCATTCCCCCCAGAAATGTCAGGGAACTTGCAGGTGCCTTGGTGGAAGAGTGGTGTAACATCTCACAGCAAGAACTGGCAAATMTGGTGCAGTCCATGAGGAGGAGATGCACTGCAGTACTTAATAAGGCTAGACCTGTCGACAACTTCCGGTGAAATTGGAGGGTGCGCGATTCAAATAAATAATCATAAAAATTATGGATATTTAACATTTAGGTACATACAAGTATCTTATATCAGTTAAAATCTTATATTCTTGTTAATCTAACTGCACTGTCCATTTTAMAATAGGCTTTACAGCGAAAGCATGCCTTGCGATTGTTTGATGACCGCACCCCACATCAAAATATTTTCAACCTGCACAGGCTTCATAAAATCACAAATAGCAATTAAATATTCACTTACTTTTTGAAAATATTCCTCTGATTTGCAATCCAAAGTGTCCCAGCTACAACATGTATGGTCATTTTGTTAGATAAAATCCTTCTTTATATCCCAAAAATTCTGTTTAGTTGGTGCCATCGATTTGAGTAATCCAGTCATTCAACGTAATGCCGCCTTTTACTTCGTGACGGATTTTATTTTGCTGTAAGTCATATTCATGCAATTTCGTTCCGCTTCTGGCCAAAGAGTGTGGGGTATCACAATGAAATACAAGATGGTGGAGAGCCTAGTCTCTCATCAGAGATCACAATTATTTTGACAGATTGCAAAATATGACCGTTTCAATTCCAGATAGGAGAACCATTTCAGTTTCCGTTGATAATAAAACATGTTTATTTTAGTTCTTTTTTATCAGTTTGTTTCTTTATATTGAGTTGTACCCCCTTTTGCCTTCAGAACAGACTACATTTGTTGGGGCATGGACTCTACAAGTCATCTACAAGTCATCTACAAGTCATCGAAAGCGTGGACCATGTTGACTCCAATGATTCCTACAGTTGTGTCAAGTTGGCTGGATTACTTTAGGGTGGTGGACCATTGTTGATACACACAAGAAACTGTTGATTATGAAAACACAGCAGCGTTGCAGTTCTTGACACACTTAAACCGGTGCGCCTGGCTCCTACTACCATAATCCTTTTCAAAGGCACTTCAATATTTTGCCTTGCCCATTCACCCTCTGAATGGCATACATTCACAATCCATGTCTCAATTGTCTCAAGGCATAAAAATCCTAATTTAACAGGTGTCCTCACCTTTATCTGCACTGATTGAAGTAGATTTAACAAATGTCATGAATAAGGGATCATAGCTTTCTCCTGGTCAGTCTGTCATGGAAAGTATTTTTGCAAATCCACTGAGTTTTCCACTGTGATTCATAGTCATCACATTGATTGTTGGGGGATGAAATGACTTGGAAACAACGTGGATTTAACCCGTTTTTGGTGATGTACTGGTTGAATACATACTAGTCAAGGCTACGTTTTTATACTGTGTGTCGAACGAAGAGATAACTGAACTATAGGTAGTGAATATACGACTGGCAGATTTTTTTAAGGTTCTGAAAGGTGGATACACTAACCATGATTTGTCTAACCTTAACCTTAATGCTAACATTAAATTTACACCTAACCCTAACCATTTCCCTAAAGTTAACGCTAAACCCAACCACTAAGCCTAACCTTGACCCCTAAATTTAGCCATAAACCAATTTTTGATCCCTATTTTATTTATATTTATTTCACCTTTATTTAATCAGGTAGGCCAGTTGAGAACAAGTTCTCATTTACAACTGCGCCCTGGCCAAGATAAAGCAAAGCATTGCGACATAAACAACAACACAGAGTTACACATGGGATATACAAACGTACAGTCAACAGCACAATAGAAAATCTGTATACAGTGTGTGCAAATGAAGTAAGGAGGTTAGGCAGTAAATAGGCAATAGTGGCGAAGTAATTATATTTTATCAATTAACACTGGAGTGATAGATTTGCAGATGAGGATGTGCAAGTGTAAATACTGGTATAAATACTGGTGTGCAAAAGATCAGAAAAAAAAGTATATATATACAGTATATATATATATATATGGGGATGAGTTAGGTAGTTGGTTGGATGGGCTATTTACAGATGGGCTGTGTACAGCTGCAGCGATAGGAAAGCTGCTCTGACAACCGATGCTTGAAGTTAATGAGGGAGATATAAGTCTCCAACTTCAGTGATTTTTGCAATTCGCTCCAGTCATTGGCAGCAGAGAAAGGCGGCCAAAGTGGGTGTTGGATTTGGGGATGACCAGTGAATTATACCTACTGGAGCGCGTGCTACGGGTAGGTGTTGCTATGGTGACCAGTGAGCTGAGATAAGGCGGAGCTTTACCTTGCAAAGACTTWTAGATGATCTGGAGCCAGTGGGTTTGTCGACGAATATGTAGCGAGGACCAGATAACGAGAGCTCACAGGTCGCAATGGTGGGTGGTATATGGGGCTTTGGTGACAATACGGATGGCACTGTGATAGACTGCATCCAATTTGCTGAGTAGAGTGTTGGAAATGACATCGCCGAAGTCAAGGATCGGCAGGATAGTCAGTTTTATGAGGGTATGTTTGGCWGCATGACTGAAGGAGGCTTTGTTGCGAAATAGGAAGCCGATTCTAGATTTAACTTTGGATTGGAGATGCTTAATGTGAGTCTGGAAAGAGAGTTCACAGTCTAGCCAGCCACCTAGGTATTTATAGTTGTCCACATATTCTAAGTCAGAACAGTCCAGAGTAGTGATGCTAGGTGGGCGGGCGCTTGAGGGCAGCGATTGGTTGAAGTGCATGCATTTAGTTTTACTAGCGTCTAAGAGCAGATGGAGGCCACGGAAAAAGTGTTGAATGGCATTGAAGCTTGTTTGGAGGTTTGTTAACACAGTGTCCWAAGAAGGGCCAGAAGTATACATAATGGTGTCATCTGCGTAGAGGTGGATCAAAGATTCACCCGTAGCAAGAGCGACATCATTGATATATACAGAGAAAAGAGTCGGCCCGAGAATTGAACTCTGTGGCACCTCCATAGAGACTGCCAAAGGTCCGGACAAAAGGCCCTCCGATTTGACACACTGAACTCTATCTGAGAAGTAGTTAGTGAACCAGACRAGCCAGTCATTAGAGAAACCAAAGCTGTTGAGTCTGCCAATAAGAATACGATGTTTGACAGAGTCGAAAGCCTTGGCCAGGTCGATGAAGATGGCTGCACAGTACTGTTTTTTATCGATGGTAGTTATGATATCGTTTAGGACCTTGAGCGTGGCTGAGGTGCACCCGTGACCAGATCAGAAACCGAATTGCATAGCGGACAAGGTACGGTGGGATTCGAGATGGTTGATGAACTGWTTGTTCACTTGGCTTACGAAGACTTTAGAATGGCAGGGCAGGATGGATATAGGTCTGTAACAGTTTTGGTCTAGAGTGTCTCCCCCTTTGAAGAAGGGGATGGCTGTGGCTGCTTTCCAATATATACGAATCTCAGACGATACGAAAGAGAGGTTGAACAGACTATTAATAGGGGTTGCGACAATGGCGGCGGGTAATTTTAGGAAGACAGGGTCCAGATTGTCTAGCCCAGCTGATTTGTAGGGATGCAGATACTGCAGCTCTTTCAGGACATCAGCTGTCTGGATTTGGGTGAAGGAGAAGTGGGGTGGCTTGGGCCAGAAGCTGCAGGGGGTGCAGAGCTGTTGGCCGCGGTTGGGGTAGCCAGCTGGAAAGTGTGGCCAGCCGTAGAGAAATGCTTATTGAAATTCTTGATTATCGTTGTTTACAGTGTTTCCTAGCCTCAGTGCAGTGGGCAGCTGAGAGGAGGTGCTCTTATTACCCATGGACTTTACAGTGTCCAAAATGTTTTGGGAGTTAGTGCTGCAGGATGCAAATTTCTGTTATATATAGCCTTTGCTTTCCTAACTGACTGTGTATATTAGTACCTGACTTCCCTGAAATGTTGCGTATCGCGGAGACTATTTGAAGATAGTGCAGTGCGCCACAGAATGTTTTTGTGCTGGTCAAGGTCAGTCAAGTCTGTAGTGAACCAAGGGCTATATCTGTTCTTAGTTCTACATTTTTTGAAAGGGGCATGCTTATTTATTAAGATGGTGAGGAAGGCACTTTTGAAGAACAACCAGGCATCCTCTACTGACGGGATGAGGTCAATATCCTTCCAGGATACCCGGGCCAGGTCGATTAGAAAGGCCTATTCGCAGAAGTGTTTTAGGGAGCGTTTGACAGTGATAAGGGGTGGTCGTTTGACCGCGGACCTATAACGGATGCAGGCAATGAGGAAGTGATCGTTGAGATCCTGRTTGAAAACAGCAAAGGTGTATTTAAGGGGAAGTTGGTTAGGATGATATATATGAGGGTTCCCATGTTTACGGAATTGGGGTTGTCCCTGGTAGGTTACTTGATAATTAGTGTGAGATTGAAGGYGTCTAGCTTAGATTGTAGGACTGCCGGGGGGTTAACTACTTTGGGATAGGGGGCGGTATTTTCACGTCCGGATGAAAAGCGTGCCCAAAGTAAACTGCCTGTTTCTCAGGCCCAGAAGCTAGGATATGCATATAATCTGACACCTTGGCTGGATTAACAACAAGTTAAGCTTTATTTTGAGGTATTGCACTTGTGATTTCATGAAAGTTTAATATTTATAGTAATTTCATTTGAATTTGGCGCTCTGCCATTTCACCAGATGTTGGCCAGGTGGGACGCTAGAAGTTAAGCATATCCCAGTTTAGGTCACCTAACAGTACGAAATCTGAAGATAAATGGGGGCAATCAATTCACATATGGTGTCCAGGGCACATCTGGGAGCTGAGGGGGGTTTATAACAAGCGCCAACAGTGAGAGACTTATTTCTGGAGAGATGGATTTTTAAAAGTAGTAGCTCGAACTGTTTGGGCATAGACCTGGATAGTAGGACAGAACTCTACAGGCTCTCTCTACAGTAGATTGCAACTCCACCCCCTTTAGCAGTTCTATCTTGACAGAAAATTTTGTAATTGGGGATGGAAATTTCAGAATTTTTGGTGGCCTTCCTAAGCCAGGATTCAGACACAGCTAGGACATCATGGTTTGCGGAGTGTGCTAAAGCAGTGAATAAAGCAAATTTAGGGAGGAGGCTTCTTATGTTAATGTGCATGAACCCAAGGCTTTTACGGTTAAAGAACTCAACAAATGAGAGCCTGGGGACACTACATCACCAGATGAACAGTGGAGGAATAGGATAAGGGTACGGCTAAAGGCTATAAGAGCTGGTTGTCTGGTGCGTTTGGAACAGAGAGTAAAAGGAGCAGACTTCTGGGCGTGGTAGGATAGATTCAGGGCATAATCACAGACAAGGGCATGGTCGGGTGCGAGTACAATGGAGGTAAACCTAGGCATTGAGTGACGATGAGAGAGGCTGCATCTCTGGAAGTGCCAGTTAAACTGGGTGCTGGCTCCGCATGTGTGGGGGGTGGGGCAAAGGAGCTAACCGAGGCATGTAGAGCGGGACTAGGGGTTCCGCAGTAAAAGAAAACAATGAGAGCTACCCTAAACATCAGTATACACACCATATTGACTTTAGAGGGAGGTATAAAGCAATCACAGGTGTTGATTGGGAGGCTAAGACAACAAAAACGGGTAAATGGCGATGAACAGGCAGAGAGGGTCAGTTAGCTACACACAGGGCCTGAGTTCGAGGCTGGGGCCGACAGATAAACTAAATGAAGTACTGTGTTAGTGAAGAGTCCAGTAGGCATCAGCTGTGTRGCCGAGTTTTCATATTGTCCAATAAGCAGCAATGGACGAAACAGGGAGCTGCTCGGCAGTCGTCACTACGCTAGGCAAGTGGGAGACACGGCCCTCAGAGTTAGCGGACCAGGGCTATTAGCTGGGTCCAGAACGACTACAACGACGCAGAGGCCRGTTTAGAGCACATCGGTCAAAATACGTCAGCAGACCAGTCGTAATGGATTGGCGGGGCTCCGTGTCGACAAAACGGTCCAGGCCAATTGGCAAGAGAGGTATTGTAGTTGATGTACTTCGTTTGCTAGCCAGGGAGAATGGGCCTAGCTCGAGGCTAGCTGGTGCTTGCTTCTGAACAAGGGCGTTAGCCACGATAGCCACTCGGTAGCAGCTAGCTAGCTGYGATGATCCRGTGAAATGGTCCAGAGCTTGCGGCAGGAATCTGGTGATATAGTGTGGGTGTAAAAAAGCAGTCCGATATGCTCAGGGCTGTTATCGCGCTGTGCAGACTGTCAGATATTATCTAAAGTGGCTGGTGTCTCTGCTAAAGGTAAAGACTGCTAGCAGTGGCTAACAATGACTAAATAGCTAGTAGCTATTTAGCTGGCTAGCCTCTGAAGGCTAGCCTCTGATGGAGGTTCCAGTTATAAAGTGAAAAACAAATAGCAGATCCGTACCACGTTGGGTGATGTGGGTTGCAGAAAGGTATATTTAATTCGAAAATGTTTGCCGAAAAACTAAAAAARCTGAATATTTACATGGGACAAAACATGAGACACAAACAAAGAAGTGATGTCTAATCTATGTCTAATCTGCCTGGGTTTTATAATTATCAATTAGCCTTTAAATTAAAGTTTATTATTATATATATATAATATAATAAAATATTATATATAATATAAAAAWATATATATATAATTAAAATGATAAACTTGGATTAGCTAACACAACGTGCCATTGGAACACAGGRGTGATGGTTGTTGATAATGGGCCTCTGTACGCCTATGTAGACATTCCATAAAAAATCTGTCGTTTCCAGCTACAACAGTCATTTACAACATGAACAATGTCTACACTGTTTTTCTGATCAATTTGATGTTATTTTAATGGACAAAAAATGTGCTTTTCTTTCATAAACAAGAACATTTCTAAGTGACCCCAAACTTTTGAACGGTAGTGTACACTTCCTAAACTAAACATGGGCCCTGTGTGGCTCAGTTGGTAGAGCATGGCACTTGCAATGCCAGGGCTGTGGGTTTGATTCACATGGGGTAAAAGTCTGAAAAAGTTAGAGCATGTACTCACTACTACTGTAAGTTGCTCTGGATAAGAGTGTCTGCTAAAATGTCAACCATATCTGTATATATGGCCACATCACATGGTTAGGAAGTCCCATGTCTCTAGCTMWWGCATAGGTGATGTCAATTAAGCCTTGTTCACATTGGCAGTTTGAAGTGACTCAAATCTATATTTTTTTGCATATCTGATTCGAATCTATTGTTTTTCCTGTAGACTCAACAGCCAATAAGCACATGAAATCAGATATTTGAAGCCATTTCAAACCTCAATCATATGTGATTTGAAATCAGACACAAATCTGATCCCTGGCCATGCAACCTTTATTTGAACAGGCAAATCTGATTTATTTGCCCTCAAGTGTTTTTTATACTTATTTCGCATATGTGGTAGCTAACTGGCTTGTTAATTGTTTACAAACAAATGAGTGAATGTGCTACAAAGCTAAACTGCTACCTAGCTAACTAGTTGACAGCTGTGCCTTGCCAAAAATGACTAGTTTGAAAGTTGGATCGTCTTATCCTTTGAGGCTGTAAAAGTGTTCTTACACTATGATTTTGAACATTCAAAGCAAATGGGAAATGTCCAAGGCAGGCAATGTTGTCATCTTAGCTTGCTACATAACTTCCGAGTGACAGGAAGCACGAGCACCAATCAGCCTWCATCACAGCGTGCACACCCGTCATCACTATGACAACTAGAGTAGAAATGTCAATAAATGACTGCTGTCTGACCGCACACAAATCTGATCTGGTCACTTGTAACTTTCTTGGACAGTCAGTACTGTTTGGACAGTCAGTACTGTTTGGACAGTCAGTACTGTTTGGACAGTCAGTACTGTTTGGACAGTCAGTACTCTAAAACTGATTTGAAAAACAAAACAGATTTGAGCATTAAGGCCTGCAGTGTGAGGCTTCACAAAACCTCCTCAATCAATCATGGACTGTGTATGGCCATTTGGTCCTGTTAAACACAGTCATTTGCATAGGTGTAATGACCTGCTGCACCTGTTTGTGACTCACAGGTGTTCAAGCTGAGACTAATAGACCTGACTTGTGTTCAGGACATGTTTTGAATGGGTTTAAAAAACAAAGGTGAGCATTCTCATTGGATAAGATTAGAAAGTACCTCCTCCATTTCCATTTATTTTGTCCCTGTTATGTTGTGTCTGTTGTGTATGAACCAACATTCAGTTCTTGATGGACACAGACTTTCCAGGAGAGAGAAGAACTCCATCAGTCAAGGTTTGAAATTGTATTTTTCCTCTTCAAAATCAGAATTGTTGCTGTAAAAGAAGTATTCAGTTCCCTTTTGTTCTGGAATTCTGAATTATTTTAAAGCAGGAAAAAATGTATTAGGTATAATTTATGCATGCTTTATATGAATTTCTTACAGGAATTATAATTTTCAGTTTGTATTGAGGGAACACCATAAAAGGCTATTTAAATGTATGTGTATATTGTATGATCTGGTGTTGACAGTTAATTTAATGCATTTCTCTCTCTCTCTCTCGCTCTCGCTCTCGCTCTCGCTCTCTCTCAGCTTCCATCACACATCAGAACTACACCAAGTGAAGAGATGAATACGTCAACTTCAGCTACCAACTCTTCCCTGCCTGAATATCAACTGGCTGACTTTGCCCAAATAAAATCGATCAGCACTGCTTCCTTTGCAATAAACATGATCCTGGGTCTCCCCACTAATGTCTACATTCTATGGCTGATAGTGACTGAAGCGGGAAGGGACGATGGCTTCAGAGTTCTTCTTTCTCAACCTGGCCGTGACTGAGGTCCTCTTCTGCCTGTCTGCTATCTTTTATTTCATCGGGCTACATGACCCCTCAATCGTTGTCTTGTACTTCATGTCATTTTCTTATGGTTTAATCTTCACCAGTCGTCCTCTGTTTCAAAGCTGTATCTGTTAGAGCGCTACCTGGCGGTGGTCCACCCTGTGGTCTTCCTGAAGTACAAACCACTGAGATAAGGGTGGGTGTTGTGGTGTTGTCTGGCTGATGGTTCTTGGGTCCTGTCTGTTCTTTGTGCTGGTGAATGAAAGATCTGTTGTATTTTATGTTTACTGGGGTGAGGTTCTGATGTTGTTTTGTTTGAAGCTGTTCTGCTGCCTCTCAGTTCTCAGGGCTCTGAAACGTCCCGGGCCGGGGGGAAGGGAGAGGGGGGGCAAAATGACTGAAGATGAGGGCTTTTAGGATCATTTTGATTATCATGGTGGCTATGTTGGTGAATTATCTTCCTTATGAGATATTTATACCTTTAAAAGGTTGTTTGACTGATGGGGATTTTCTTTTGGCATCTAACTTTGTTTCACCATCAATGTGATTACTGGGTTGGTGCAGCCCCTCCTCTACCTCCACAGGGTTGGGAAACTGCCCTGTATCACCTCTGTAAGATAAAATAGAGGCTAGAATGGTGTATAATTGTTTATTGATGTGTTCATGTAGGGCTCATCTGCAGAAGGACCGTGGTCTCAACATGACTCTCTGCTTAAATAAAGGTTATTGAAATCACATTGTATATACAATATGAACAAAACATTGTAAACTAATTACAACATGTTTTAAGCTGACAGTGGAAAAATATGTATATTTTAATCCCTTCCCACTAAAGTGGAAGAATACACATTACTTTCATATCTGTACATTACTTTCATATCTGTATTTAATAGTGAAATGGGGCTTAATACCCACATTGTAGAATTATATACTTTTTTAAAGATGTATATTACATGTTCACTTTGTGTTTTTTCTTCTTTGGATAGTCAATAAATAACTGTACTGAACTACATATATATTTTTTTTGTATTTATTATGAATCCCCATTAGCTGCTGCCAAGGCATTAGCTACTCTTCCTGGAGTCCAGCAACATTAAGGCAGTTATATCAATAAAAAACATGACATTACATAACACTTCCCAATCATGTGTGTGTCTGTGCCCATGTGTGTGTCTCTTCACAGTCCCTGCTGTTCATAAGGTCTATTTTTATAAACTTTTAAAAATATGAATTACTGCTTACATCACTTACATGATGAGAATAGAGTTCCATGAAGCCAGTAAATACAAAAGTACATACAGTACAAGACTTTTGAGGACGAGATGGTCTCATCAATTCAGAGGGATTATACAGTAGCTTGCAAAAGTGTTCACCCCCTTGGCATTTTTCCTATTTTGTTGCCTTACAACCTGGAATTAACCTCACTAGGGTAGGGGGCACTATTTTCACTTCCAGATGAAAAGCGTGCCCAAAGTAAACTGCCTGCTCTCAGGCCCAGAAGCTAGGATATGCATATAATAGTAGATTTGTATAGGAAACCTCCAGTTAAAGTTTATAAAATCTTAAAATAATGTTTGTGAGTATAACAGAACTGAAATGGCAGGCAAAATCCTGAGGAAAATCCATCCAGGAAGTGCCATTATTGTGAAATGGCTGTTTTTCCAATGAAGCCTATCCACCATTTAAAGGGATAGGACCCATATTCCGTTCCCTATGGCTTCCACTAGTTGTGAAAAGTCTTTAGCAATTGTTTCAGGCTTTTATTCTGAAAATAGGGAGAATGACAACTTTGAGTCAGTGGATAGTGGGATGACTGGTTTCCTGCGCCACGACCGAGAGCGCCCTTTCTTGTTTTTCTTTTATATTGACGACGCTATTGTCGTTGAAATATTATCGATTATTTAGGCTAAAACAACCTGAGGATTGATTATAAACATCGTTTGACATGTTTCTACAAACTTTACCGGTACTCTTTGGAATTTGTCTGCCTGTTGTGACCGCATTTGAGCCACTGGATTACTGACCAAAACGCGCCAACAAAATGGAGGTTTTTGGATATAAAGAGGGACGTTATCACCAAAAGAACATTTATTGTGTAACTATGATTCTTGTGAGTGCAACCATATGAAGATCATCAAGGTAGTGATTACTTTTATTGTATTTCTGACTTTCGTGACTAATCTACTTGGCTGGTACCTGTATGTAATGTTTTGTGTGCTGGCGCTGTCCTCAGATAATCGCATGGTTTGCTTTCGCCGTAAAGCCTTTTTGAAATCTGACATGGCGGCTGGATTAACAACAAGTTAAGCTTTATTTTGAGGTATTACACTTGTGATTTCATGAAAGGTAATATTTTTAGATTTAATTTGAATTTGCCGCTCTGCAATTTCCCCGGATATTGGCCAGGTGGGACGCTACCGTCCCACACCCCCTAGAGAGGTTAAATATATTTTTGGAGGGCTGCATCATTTGATTCACACAACATGCCTACTCTTTTGAAGATGCAAATATTTTTCCATTGTGAAACAAACAAGAAATAAGACAAAAAAACAGAAAACCTGAGCGTGCATAACAATTCACCCCCAAAGTCAATACTTTGTAGAGCCCCTTTTGCAGCAATTACAGCTGCAAGTCTCTTGGGGTATGTCTCTATAAGCATGGATTTTTGGGGGTACGCAGCTGGAGGTTGAATGTTAGCGGGGTACGGGACTATAAAAAGTTTGGGAACCACTGCTTTAGGGGACAGGGTAGTAAACAACAGGGCAGTGGTTCCAAACTTTTTATAGTCCTTTTTAAAATGTATTTTTTAAATGTAAAATTCATCATTTTTTTATTTGGCTTACCCCTGATGGCATTGCACGTACCCAACCAGTTTGAAAATTCCTGCCCTAAAGGATGTGGTTTACTACCCTATCCCCTAAAGGATGGTTTTTTACTATCCTATCCCTTAAAGCAGTGGTTGCCATCCGGTCAATCTCGATCGACTGGTCGATCTTCAAGGCATTCCAACTCGATCACTAAATATTTCTGTCGAAAAGCCAACGAACAATAAAAGCTTGCGCTCCTTATTTAAAACTGTGTTGAGCTGTTGCCRGTAGGTGCACTTGATTCAAAAGTCTTGCGCACCAGGTAATCAAAGTGTTCCCTTGAGACAAACTCCGCCTACCCGGCGGACCGGCAAATATGTGACTAAATCGAGGGCACCTACTATCGGTTAGCTGAAATCACTGTGGCTATAGAGCTTCCATGACCATGGCCACAGCCAATTGTAATAGACTACTAGCCTACGTAAGATTTAATAACTTTTAAAACCATGACCACAGAGAGACTCAACGAATATAGCAAAGAGCTTCTGTTTTTATGAGTGAGTTGATGTTTAAGTTTAAATTCAGCACTGTCACTGTTTATATTCAACGCTATTACAAAACGCACTTCTCCGTACTTCCATCTCGGGCTGCAGCTGCAATGAATCGATAGCACTGGGTTTTATTATAATTATAAGCTCGTCGTGTTGATTTTAACATAAAGGAATATTTAACTTTCTCTGGTCGTAGGAACAACACGAATTTGAACTACACTAACTCATGCGGTGCGACTTGAGTTTCGCCATCAGGTGGAAGACGGTTTCCCCTCTCTGGTCAGTCTCGCAGGAGGAAAGGAAGATTTGAGCAGGGACCGTGAGAGGCGGTTGGGAAAAATAGTTTTGAACGGTCATCYAACTCGGAATTCCAAGTCGGAAACTCKGGCATCTTWCTAGAGCTCCGACTTTTCGASCTGAAGATCMCTGACGTMGTKATTTGACCTCGTTAACCATCAGATGCAGGTACCATCAGTCCAGTAAAATAAAAAAGCAAATTATTTAAATTCAATCTCCACAGTGCCTCACAAGTGCTAAACCAACTGATCTACTTTGTTATCAAAGCTCGAGTTTTGAAATATAATATGGTMCGATTAACAATATTGGCAGGCCAATCATATAGCCAATATGCTGTGATAATGTATTAGGCCTACTGCCCAAACCTCATTCCTAAAAAAAWDTTTGKGTGAGGTAAATGTAAAAAAATGTAATCTGAGCTGTAGATCTCAGCGTTCTTTTTGACTGCGAATGTGATCTTGACTCAGAAAAGGTTGGTGACCACCACCCTAAAGGATGTTGTTTACTACACTATCCTCTAAAGGATGTAGTTCTCTATCCTATCCCCTAAAGTTGTGCACTATATTGGTAATAGGGTGCCATTTGGGACTCCCCCTATGTTTAATATTGGGTCAGGATCTAACATCATGCTGAGGGAGTGATATTCAAAGTCATAATCATAATTTAAAATGCCAAGTATACAGTTTATATAATACATTGGGAATGAACAGAACTTCAGCCCTTGTCAGAAGAGGTAGTGATTTTCAAAGAATTCCCTGTCCTGCAGAAAAGAGTGAGTTTATTTTTATAATACAGAATTCCCAGTGTAGATTTAGGTTTTCAGGGTGGGMGAGGTCCAGTCCAACAGATGAGAGTGAGATTATTTTTTAAATCATAAATGGTAGAACGAGAATAAACACTAATAGYAAACAATTAAGTTATCTTTGTTTAATTATATCTGATAATATCTACATAATGCTTCAGTAATGTTATAAGATATTGATGCATTACACACACGCATATCAGAGGTTCAACAGCATATTTAAATGTTTTTGTTATCATTCCTAATAACAATGCTACTCTGGACAGTGATTTAAATGTATTGATTCTGTGCTATAGTTTATGGTCCCGTGTGGCTCAGTTGGTAGAGCATGGCGCTTGCAACGCCAGGGTTGTGGGTTCATTCCCCACGGGGGGACCAGGATGAATATGTATGAACTTTCCAATTTGTAAGTCGCTCTGGATAAGAGCGTCTGCTAAATGATGTAAGTGTTTAGTTATTTTGTTTGAAAGTAAAAGCAGTGAAGTCCCAAATGGGACCCTATTCCCTATACAATGCACTGTTTTTAACAAGAGCACTTTGGGCCCTGGTCAAAAGTAGTGCACTAAATAGGGAATACGGCGCCAGCCAAGGTCAGCCTTCCTCCAAATGTGTTCTCATTAGACAGTCAAAGTGGCTGATCTACAGAGGGAAACAAACATGGCCAGCAGCTGAGGCTGCTGATGCAAATACCTGGAGATGTGATGTAAAACTGTGTGTGTCACAGAGGTCAAGGGATCATTTAGGCAAATTAAGTTGTTGAGAATCTTCTTGTAATGAAAAGCTCTATATACGTACATTAAATATATCATTATTAAATGTTACTTATTTCATTCATGTATTGTTTCTAATGTTTTTAATTTCTTTACATTGACTGAGAATTCCCTTTTACAGAAATCAACTGTTGCACTGAAGTAGTGAGTCAWTGGAATACATTTAATTTAAATAGCATCTGCACGTGAAAGAGCAARACCCCTTAACTCAAGCCAAGCCTTGTACTTTCCATGGTAACAGGAGGTTAGCTGTTTAGGAACAGTGGCTAGCTGTGCTATGGCTAGGGGAAGCTTATGGTCCCTGCATTAGTTGAACATGGAAATCAGTACATTTCCCTTGGTGCGTATGGAAACCACACTGCTGAACTAGCAGTACTCAAATCAGAAGGATACTGCATAAGTAGGTAAACATAATGTATTGAATTGACAAAAAATATTAAATTGTCTGGTAAACATCTCTGTCTTTAAATGATCCAACAATCAATGACAAAACGCTGACACAGATTCAGTAAAAAACACTTCATTTTCATTGTACACTGGTTTCTATTTTAATTTATCACTCTTCTATATCATGGGAAAAGTTTCTAACAAAATGAAAAATATATTGACTCAATTGAAATGGAATCTTCCCAACCTTAGGGTCAAAATGTTCTTGCTGATTTGTCAGTGWTGTGGCTAATTGGTTGTTTGGGGTTCTCACCTCTAGGTTCTGATGGGTGTTTGAGGCTCCT
This sequence comes from Salvelinus sp. IW2-2015, assembly GCF_002910315.2. NCBI lineage: Eukaryota > Metazoa > Chordata > Actinopteri > Salmoniformes > Salmonidae > Salvelinus > Salvelinus sp. IW2-2015. The sequence continues at coordinate 258,093 of NW_019942970.1, forward strand.
GCAGTGGTTCTGCTTGGCCTCGTCAGTTCCAAAGTAGAACTTAGACGCCACCTTTCAGAAGAATCCTGACTTAGGGACCAGAAACTCCATGGGACCTATGTAAACATACACACACCGCACCTAGCACCAACACAGTATTCTGATAATAGATACGCTTGACTAGTTTAACATTAGAAATAACCTAATCAATTATAACAAGTAGTTGATTGTAGTTGATTATGTCAGGACTGTGTGTGTGTGTGTGTGTATATGTGTGTATATGTGTGACAAATCTATAAATCGTTAATCCCCCCCAAAAATCACTGAACCTTTGGAAGCAATCCAATTTATGTAGTTTCAGGATGTCAACCAATCATCTCTTTCAACAACCTCTAAAAAAACACTGCTTTTTGTGCCATCATGACACTCCTTGCCATGTTTTGCATGACGAGGAATGGCAAGGAGTGGAATAAGAGCACCAACAGACTGGAACCTAGGCTAACATGAGCTTTCTACCACCATTGATTTACCTTCCATGGCTGAGTTTTCCTCTACCACAGTTTAACATCTAACCATCTAGTGGTTACCATAGCTACCACTGTTTAACATCTAGCCATCTAGTTGTTACCATAGCTACCACTGTTTAACATCTAGCCATCTACTAGTAACAATTGCTACCGCAATTTAAAGTGGAACATTTTAACAACATTGAATCTTATAAACATGTGTTCATATACACACCCAGGAAGAATGACACTTTTCTTTCTTTACATTTTCAGACAAGCGAACGCAACATGCAACAATTTCAAAGATTTTACTGAGTTACAGTTCATATAAGGAAATCAGTCAATTTAAATAAACTCATTAGGCACTAATCTATGGATTTCAAATGACTGGGAATACAGATATGCATCTGTTGGTTACAGATACCATACCTTAAAATAAAAGTTAGGGTMGTGGATCAGAAAACCAGTCAGTGTCTGGTGTGACCATCATTTGTCTCATGCAGCGTGACACATCTACTTTGCAAAAAGTTTATCAGGCTGTTTATTGTGACCTGTGGAATGTTGTGCCACTCCTCTTCAATGACCGTGCGAAGTTGCTGGATATTGGTGGGAAATGGAACACACTGTTGTACACACTGATCCAGACCATCCCAAACATGCTCAATGGGTGACATGTCTGGTGAGCATGCAGGCCATGCAAGAACTGGGACATTTTCAGCTACAAGAAATTGTTTACAGATCCTTGCGAAATGAGGTGGTGTATTATCATGCTGAAACATTAGGTGATGGCGGCTGATGACAATAGGTCTCAGGATCTTGTCGCAGTAGATCTGTGCAGTCAAATTGCCATTGATAAAATGCAATTGTGTTCATCATCTGTAGCGTATGCCTGCCCATACAATAAGCCTACCGCCACCATGGGGCACTCTATTCACAACGTTGACATTAGAAAACTGCTCGCCCACAACACAACGCCATACATGTGGTCTGCGGTTGTGAGGCCGGTTGGACGTATTGCCAAATCTCTAAAACGACACTGAGGCCGACTATGGTAGATAATTTAACATCTGTGACAGTACTGCACATTTCAGAGTGTCCTTTTGTTGTCCCCATCACAAGGTGCACCTGTGTAATGATCATGCAATTTAATCAGCTTTTTGATATGCCACACTGGTCAGGTGAATGGATTGTATTGGCAATGGATAAATACATATTTTTCTGCATGTGGAACATTTCTGGAATCTTTTATTCAACTAATGAAATATGTGACCAACATTTTACGTTGCTTTTATATTTTTGTTCAGTGTAGTTACAACATCTAGCGGTTACCATATATACAACTTATCTAGATACAGTTGGTTATGTGACCCACCACAACCAGTCATCTAAATGATCACATCCACTAATCTACGTTAACCAGGTTACCATTCATTGACCACTTATCAACAAAGATGGGTATCCATCTCAACCACTACTATGCATATGCAGTGGGCTGGCTACAATATCTCAAGCACTATTCTACCGAAGAGCTGGCTTGCCTGTTGTCTTTCTCCTATGGCAAGGCAGAGGTTCCTACAAACATCAATCCCTTGTTTCAACCTCTGAATGAGGCTCCTCTCCTTCAGCATTGGTATTGACCCCTGTCCCTGTCTCCACTGTTATTCCTGACTGAGACAGTGATCCTGTCAACCAGAGATTACAGTTCCCACGGTCTACCTTTGCCACCAGTTGTAGATGTCGACTGGAAGGTGTATCAGTCATAAGATCAAGCTTAGGATCAGGTTTACACCCCCACCAGAACACCTGTGTTCCTCCAGTCAGTTTACTGATCTGCCATCATCTCACTAATTAATGGACCACATGTAACGTCTCTCGCGGAAGGCATGACCAAAACGCATGCTGGTAAGTGTTCATGATCTTTATTACTTGAAAAACACTCGAACAAAATAACAAAGTGAACAAACAAAACAGTTCTGTCAGGTGCAGACACAAAATAACTACCCACAAAACACAGTGGGAAAAAGGCTGCCTAAGTATGATTCCCAATCAGAGACAACGATAGACAGCTGCCTCTGATTGGAACCACACACGGTGAAAAAAACAAAAGAATAGAAACTATAGAATGCTCACCCCAAATCACACCCTGACCTAACCAAATAGAGAAATAAAAAGGCTCTCTAAGGTCAGGGCGCGGACACCACACTGACATGCAAATGTTTCCCACTGGTTAAGACAAGACTAACCAATGTTTAGTATGGAGGCTACTGATACAAATGTCATTTTTTTATTGTTAATTATTAATAATATATATTATAATAAACAGACATATCTCTATTCATCCTCTTTAAAGAAGACAGACAGACAGACACGCTCCTTATTAAGTATGTATTTAATCTCATCAACCCAACAATAACTACATTGGAACTTTCAAGAGAAAAGACACGTAAATGTTTGGTGCCAGTCTGTTTCTGCTTTAGCCAGCTGAATGATCTGTCTCTGCCAATAAACTATTGAGCTAATGTTAAAACAGAATGACACCAAGTCTATTTACAAACAAGTATATATTATGACCAGGATTCAATACGAAACTCTGCTATACAGTGTATTCGGAGAGTATTCAAACCCCTTGACTTTTTCCACATTTTGTTACGTTACAGCCTTTATCTAAAATGGATAAAACAATTATAATCCTCATAAATCTACACGCAATGCCCCATAATGAAAAAGCAAAAACAGGTTTTTAGAAATTGCAGCAAATTTATTAAAAATAKAAACCTGAAATATCACATTTACATAAGTATTCTGACCCTCTACTCAGTACTTTGTTGAAGCACTTTTGGCAGCGATTACAGCCTAGAGTATTTTTGGGGTATGACGCTACAAGCTTGGCACATTTGAGTTTCTCCCATTCTTCCCTGCAGATCCTCTCAATCTCTGTCAATCTCTGTGAGGTTGGACGGGGATCGTCGCTGCACAGCTATTTTCAGGTCTCTCCAGAGATGTTCGATAGGGTTCATACCGGGCTCTGGCTGAGCCACTCAAGGACATTCAGAGACTTGTCCCAAAGTCACTCCTGCATTTTCTTACCTGTGTGCTTAGGGTAGTTGTCCTGTTGGAAGGTGAAGCTTTGCCTCAGTCTGGGGTCCTGAGCGCCTTGGAACAGGTTTTCATCAAGGATCTCCCTGTACTTTGCTCTGTTCATCTTTCCCTCAATCCTGACTAATCTCCCAGTCCCTGCTGCTGAAAAACATCCCCAATGCATGAAGCTGCTATGACAATACTTCACGTTAGGGGTGGTGCCAGGTTTCCTCCAGACGTGATGTTTCTCATTCAGGCCAAAGAGATCAATTTCGGTTTCATCAGACCAGAGAATCTTGTTTCTCATGGTCTGAGAGTCCTGTAGGTGCATTTTGGCAAGCTCCAAACGGGCTGTCATGTGCCATTTACTGAGAAGTAGCTTCCGTCTGGCCACTCTACCGTAAAGGCCTGATTGGTMGAGTGCTGCAGAAATGGTTGTCCTTCTGGAAGGTTCTCCCATCTCCACAGAGGAACCCTGGAGCTCTGTCAGTGACCGTCGGTTTCTTGGTCACCCTACTGACCAAGGCCATTCTCCCCCGATTGCTCAGTTTGGCAGGGGGACCAACTCTAGGAAGAGTCCAAACTTCTCCCATTTAAGAATGATGGAGGCCACTGTGTTCTTGGGGACCTTCAATACTGCAGAATTTTTTTGGGAGCATTTCACCAGATCTGTGCCCCGATACAATCCTGTCTTGGAGCTCTACTGACAATTTCTTCGACATTATGGCTTGGTGTTTGCTCTGACATGCACTGTCAGCTGTGGGACCTTATAAAGACAGGTGTGCGCCTTTCCACATCATGTCCAATCAATTAAATTTACCACAGTAAAGTTAAGTTGATAAAGTTGATGATCAATGGAAACAGGATGCACCTGAGCTCATTTACGAGTCTGATAGCAAACGGTCTGAATACTTATGTAAATGAGGTAATTCTGTTTTTTGTATATAATACTTTTTTTTTATTCTAAAAAAACGTTTCACTTTGTCATTATGGGGTATTATGTGTAGATTTATGAGCAAAACATTTATTTAATCAATTTTAGAATAAGGCTGTAAAGTAACAAAATGTGCAAAAAGTTCAATGGGTCTGAATACTTTCCAAATCCACTGTATCACACTTGACATTTGAAGGTAATTTCCAATTGAGCCAACATTGGAAGCGTTTACCTTGAATGATCTGAATGGGGTTCCGTTACCTTTYAAATTTGAATTGTCTACAAGTRCAATAKGTTTGMGTTTTTAGGCTGGTATTTACTCTGTGTGAGTACAGGAACTGGAGTCCCAATATTATCTAAACATAATCTACARGGGGGAAACAAACCATCACTTTCTAGGCCACTGATTACATTGGAAATACATTCAAACATCWWTAWTTGGAAAACAATCAAATCCATATGGAAGAAAATCATACATTTAAATTCACAAATTAATATAAAACAGAAAGTCATATACCATATTTTTAAGGTTCTAAATGGTTGAACAGATTTTTGACTTTTTGTCTTAGAGACCTCTGATACAGGGCAGCTTCCCAACCCTGTGGAGGTAGAGGAGGGGCTGCACAGACCCAGAGATCACGCTGATGCAGAAACAAATGGACAWGCCTGAAGAAAATGCCATATATGGAATGTAACKTTTAGCCGATATCACCAGTACTAGTGGGAGTTGAGACACAGTAGCATACACCAGGATAATCAAAATKATCTTAAAGGCCTTCATCTTAATGCTGTTTGTCCCCTCCCTGTCCCCATCCCCCGGCCCTGGAMGTTTCAGAGCCCAGAGWACTGAGAGACAGCAGAATGACATCATAAAAAAATAGATCAGTGACTCGCCAAGGATAAAGTAGACGAACACTGGTGAAATGTTCTCAAACACACTCAGACAGCAGGACCCAAGAACCATCAGCCAGACAACACTGCAACACCCAACCCTGTATCTCAGTGGTTTGTACTTCAGGAAGACCACAGGGTGGACCACCGCGAGGTAGCGCTCTACACAGATGCAGCACTGGAACAGGGGACGACCGGCACTCAAGAAACCAAAAGAAAAAGCTGCAAGATATGCAAGTGCAGTTGTAGGAATGTGATTGTTGACAAGGACGAAGACAGAAAACAAGGAGTAGAGGACCTCAGACACAGCCAGGTTGAGAGAGAAGAACTCTGAGGCCATCGTCCCTCCAGCTCCAGTCAGTATCAGCCACAGAACGTAGACATTGCTGGGGAGACCAAGGATGAGGTTGATTGTAAAGGAAGCAGTGTAGATGGATATGATTTGTGCATTGAGAGCTGCTAATGAAGAACTGTTTGTCTCTGAGATGTTCATGTCTTCACCTTCTGTACTGGTGTTTAGGGCTTCAGTATTCTACAACAATAAAGAGGTTTCACCAGGATTTGTTCTGTTGCAGTGCAGCAGTAAAACTTGAAACAATCAAAGGAACAAAATGTTTTGTTCAATCCAATTTTAACCAAGTCAATTCAGGAAATGTGACTTTTGGTCCATGGAAAGTGTTATATAAGTAACAYGTATTATTAATATTAATWCAATTACACGTTATTGATTTACCTCACTCAATGTCTTATTGAACACATCTAATGATATTATCCAAATTCAACAAATCTAGCAAATATTCTCATTGGTTGTTAAATCAGAGATATAGTCAGAGACAAAATGAACCAACCTGAATAGACAGTCTTTTCTTCTTGTCTGAAGGTGAAGTGGTGACGTTAGGTTGACAAGCTCACTCAGTCTCTCAGTGAGTTAGTTTTGCATCACCTCATTCCCTGGTGGGTGGAGATTTCAATTTAGGACCTATGGAATGGCAAAGGAACTCACCCAGTCACTCACTCCTTCCCTTCCTCCCTCCCACCCTTACTACCTCACTCGATCGCTCACTCATTCACTCACTCACTCCCCCACTCACTCACTACCCCCCTCCCTCCCTCCCACCCGCCCCCCCTTCCTCCGTCACCCATAATCACGCCCTCAGCCACGCCCACCAAGACACATGTAAACTGATGCGGCACTACACCTCACTTGGACCAAAACTCACATGCAAATGTTTTCCATTGGTTATGACAACACTAAGTGATGTTTAGAATGGTTGAAGATAGTTTGTCATGCTGTGTAGAATGTGTTATGGATGGGATAGGGTGTCTGAGTATTCCCAAACCAGGTCAGGATCGAAAAGGGTCAGGAAAAGCTTACTAGCTCTAGATTACACATATGTGTTTCTTTTTTGTTTTTTTACGTCAGAGCAGAAGTATTCAATGTCAATTTATGACAACATTATATTCTTGAACTTCCCCATGATTTTAAGGATACATATATATTGAAATTTGATTATTTTATTGCCCACACTATAAGGGGGAGGGTCTTCCATCCGTCCGTCCGTTAGTCACACGCGTACTCAGACCCCACTCTCCCGATTTCGATGAAACTTGGGTGAATTATGTGTCTTGCTATAGACATTTGGCATTTTACAAAATTACACTGGTTGGAAAGATGGTTCCCTTTAAGAGATTTAAAATGCAAACTTTGAAATGTTACTCCTCTCACCCCGTTTGACCTAAAGACATGAGATTTGGTACATAGGTCCCTCCCCTCAAAAGGAACAAATTTGCATTCCGGATCCATAAGGTCCGCCATTATGGATTTTCTGCCATTTAGAATTTTTTGAAAAACACTTAAAACGCTACTCTTCTGTCACCGAATGACCGATCTGCACAAAACCTGATATGTGACATCTGTGGGAAAAAAGTCTCTCATCACAATATTTCCAGAATAGTACCTAAAACATTATGGCTGCTATTGACCAATAAACATTCACATGGCGTGGTCTGGATGGCACATAAATGCATATAAATCATCAGGGATGTTCATATTGTAACACAATTTGGTAAACATATTGCGAACACTGTCAGACTCAACATAATTAAGAACATTAATATCGACCACACTGTGCAATACAACTGCACATGATTTTATATTCTTGATCTGTTTGACTGGAGTGCTGAAATTTGCACACATATTCAGGATATGAGTTAACCCACACTATATCTCAGACACCACTGGCCCAATTTTGATAAAACTTGGGTGAATGATGTGCCTTGCCATACAGACCTGTCATTTGAAAAACAAAATACACTGATAGGCCCAAGGTGGCGCTATAGCAATCAACTGTACRTATGTTAGTCACATGCACAATCTCAGATACCAATGATCCGATTTTGATGAAACTTGGGTGATTGATGCATCTTACCATTGAGAGCTGTCATTTACAAAATGACACTGATTAGCCAAAGGTGGGTGCTGCACCATTTGTGGGGGACTACATGTTTACTGTTGCCTATTTTGATCATGGTTAGTGATACACCCWGCAGTCATACRAGACAGAACTTCATTACCAAGCTGTCACCAAGCTCTCTGTCTCACAACACTCATTGGAGAGGTTGTGTGTAGGACTCTGTCYTTTTTCATTCTCTTAGTTCTTTCTTGTTTTTATTTTCATGGTGGAGGCTAAAACATTGTTATTGTCCCCATTATGAAATCAGAGGTGAGACYATGGATCTGTCTCCRTCYGTTCATAAGTTAGTCACAYGCAATRTCTCAGACACCACTGGACCGATTTTTATAAAACATRGGTGAATWATCCGTCTTGTCATAAAGATCCGGCATTTACAATATTAMACTGATAGGYTCAAGAGGTGCGCTATAGTAATCAACTGAGATTCCAAACTTTGATTAAACATAACTCCTGTCCCGTTGTGGCCGGATAGGTTGTCACTAATTGCCCCTYGTGGGGGTTGCGGMATCATTTGTGGGGGAATACATGTTTATTGTTGCATATTATAMTTATTGTTATTATTTATTATAAATATASAGACATATCCTTTATTTTTYCCCTTTAAATATCACAGACAGACAGGGAGTTCCTTAATAAGTATTTATTGAACACAACATCGACAACAATATCTAAATTGTTACATTCAACCACAATCATCATCCATCATTTCAAGAGAAAACACATGTAAACGATTGGTGCCAGTCTGTTTCTGCATTAGCCAGCTGAATTGTCTGTCAATCGCCAATAAAACATCACGCTGAAGTTGAACTAGAATGACACCAGGCCTATTTACAAACAAGTACATTATGGCCAGGATTCAATACGAAACCACGCTATATCATGGTTGACATTTTAAGGTAGTTTCCAGTTAAGCCGACATGTGCAGCRTTTTCCTTGAATGCCATTTCCGCGACCACGGTACCATTGCTTTTAAAAGCTGCATTGTCTACAAGCGGGATCGGATTTAATCCCGACCTATATATCACAATGTTCTTGCTAAATAAGGACCATTTGAGAAGTTCATGGGCATGGTTTACGCTCTATGTGGGTACATAAACTGGAGACAAAATATAATTAAAATATAATCTACAAGGGGGGGATATCAAACCATGACTTTCCAGGCTACTGATTACAATGGAAATACATTCAAACATCATGAATTGGAAAATAATAACATACATATGGAAAAAAATCGTACATTAAATTCCCTAATTAATATGAAAAAACACAGAACATAAATATAATAACATTTACTACATATTTAAAGCATTAATGTGTTGAAGAGATTAGACTTTTTGTCTTAGAGACCTCTGAWACAGGGCAGCTTCGCAACCCTGTGGAGGTAGAGAAGTGGCTGCACAAACCCAGAGATCACACTGATGCTGAAACAAATGGAYATTCCTGAAAAAAACACCATATTTGTCAAGTAATTGTATGTCAGTGCCATCAATGCCAGTGGGAGTTGAGACACCACAGCATACACCAGGATAATCAAAATGATCTTGAAGGCCTTCATCTTAATGCTGTTTGTCCCCTCCCTGTCCCCATCYCCCGGCCCTGGACGTTTCAGAGCCCAGAGAACTGAGAGGCAGCAGAATGACATCAGAGAAAAATAGATCATTGACTGGGCAAAGACAGAGTAGAAGAACACTGGTGAAAGTTTCTCAAACAAAGAAAAACAGCAGGACCCAAGAACCATCAGCCAGACAACACYACAACACCCCACCCTGTATCTCAGGGGTTTGTACTTCAGGAAGACCACAGGGTGGACCACCGCCAGGTAGCGCTCCACACAGATGCAGCACTGGAACAGGGGACGACCRGTGTTAAAGAAACCATAAGAAAATGTTCCAAGATATTCAAGTGCAGTTGTGGGTATGTGCATGTTGACAAGGACAAAGACAGAAAACAGGCAGTAGAGGACATCCAACACGGCCAGGTTGAGAGAGAAGAAGTCTGAGGACATTGTCCCTCCCACTCCAGTCGGTATCAGCCACAGGACATAGACATTTGTGGGGAGACCCAGAATGAGGTTGACTGTATAGGAGGCGGTGTAGATGGACGTGATTTGTGCATAGAGAGCAGCTCCTGAAGAACTGTTTGTCTCTGAGATGTTCATGTCTTCACCTTCTGTACTGGTGTTTAGGGCTTCAATATTCTACAACAATAAAGACGTTTCACTAAGATTTGTTATGTTGCAATGCAGCAGTAAAACATGAATGAATCAATCGTGAATCAATCAAAGGAACCAAGATTGGGTTCAATTCCATTTCAACTCATTCAATTAGAAAATGCATCAATACCAGCACACAATAAGTGACTTTGGGTCCTTGAAAAGCACCATATAAATAACATGTATTATTATTAATAAAATTACATGTTTTTGAATTTACTCACTCAATGTCTTTTTGAAAACCTCTAATGATATKATCTAATTGATTAAATCTAGCACATATTCTCATTGGTTCTTAAATCAGAGATTATGTCAGAGACAAAATGAACCAACCTGAATAGACAGTGTTCTCTTCTTGTCTGAAGATAAAGGTGTGACATTAGGTTGACAAGCTGAAGCAGGAGTGCAGACATTAACACACCCTCACTCAGTCTCTCAGTGAGTTCATTTTGCATCACCTGGTGCCCTAGTGGGCGGARATTTCACTTTAGAACCAATGGAAAGGAAAAGGACCTTGCCTCCTCCCTCCCTCCTTTTCCTTCCCTCACCCACAACCACACCCTCAGCCACTCCCACCAATACATGTGTGTTGCTGCCAATCACTTCACTAGATGGATCACATCTTACATGCAAATGTTTTCCACTGGTTATGACTACACTCAGTGATGTTTAGTGTGGTTGAAGAGAATATGCTGTGCTGTGTAGAATGTGTTGTGGATAGGTAGGGCCCTGAGTTTTTCCAGACCAGGTCAAAAGGTCAAATAAAACTACAAGATCTAGTTACACAACATGGTGGTCAGYACAGAAGTATTCAATGCCAATTTTATGACACCATTATAGCTGGAACTGGATAAATCTATTGAAAAGTTATTGTTTTMTTATTTGTTAATATAAAACAAATCATTACAGAAATATACTTTTGTTATCCTATTTAAAGAACACAGACCTCCTTAATGTATTTTATCTCATTAACCCAACAATATTTGGGTTGTCCAGAGCCCAGGATTCCACCTGGGTCTGTAGTGACACCTCTAGCACTTGGATGCGGTGTCTTAGACCACTGTGCCACTTGGGAGGCCTGGGAAAATAATATTTTGAATGGATATTAATTATTTGGTCCTTACAAGGAGATTAAAACATACCTGTGTGTGTCTACAAGTCAACCTAGTAATAAATTCTATCTCTGTTTGACACAGGCTGTCACCATGAAGCATTAGACACACTATGTGTAGCATGGAAAGGTGCTGTGATGCTTGTGGAACTTTACATAGAAACATAGTTGTTATGTTAAACTTTCCAAGTCAACCTTTTGTCTGCAAGCCTTATCAGTTATGTGTTATAATTATAATATTATAGCAATCTTAACCGAACACCCATAGTGACCTTGTAGTTCTTAGACCTTAGACCTCAATATTAAAATCTCCTGGTGTTCTATAACAGCTAACATGTTTGGTTGACAATTGCGATGTCCTGCATTAAAGGCTGTTATCATTCATATTGTGCCACGGAATATCCCAAATTAGAGCAGGGCTGTCAAACTTGATTCCTGGAGGGCAATATGTCTGCTGGTTTTAGTTTTTTGTTATTTAACCTGAAATGGATAACTGGTGATAGCTGTCTCCTCTTTTCAAGGTTGTTTTGCGATTGTGTCTCTCCTTTGAACTACACATGGATGTAGTCTATAGATGTAAATCTATAGACTACATCCATATATCAAATACATGCCTACATACCTGTTTGGCATCACAATGCAAACCTCTGTAGATAGACACAAGGACAACATGACATGCAAATATCCTCCTCAGTGTGACAGGAATCAAACCTATTAATAGGATTGATGAGGATGTTGGTGATGCTACTAAAGGCCTACTTGCCAAACACAGCATTGGGAAATGCTACATGCTAGCTAAAATATATATGTTTTCTTGATTTGACACACCAGAAGACAAATAGAAGTTATTCATCAATGTGTACAGTATAAAATGCTTACTGGTAGACAAAGAATTGTAAAGACATCAAAATGTATCTGCAGAGGTTAATGACAGTGTCTTCTGAGATTCGGTCACTGTTTGCTGGCTGTAGCCTCCTCACATGTTATGAGTATAGTATAGTATATGAGTATGGTATAGTATTGAGGTCTGGACATTTTACCTGTTTTACAACTAGTAACAGAAGGATACATGTGTAGTTCATCACAAGCATTTATTAAATATCCAAAGAAGAAAAACACCAAGTGTAATATACATACTTTAAAAGCCTTGTACAACATGGGCATTATCGCCCCATTTCACTAATAAATACAGATGTTCATGTCATCTATAGTTCTACCTCTAGTAAGAACATTCAGAATGGATTCTTCCACCTTAGTGGGAAGGGCATAATTGACTACAATTCATATCTATATACGCTAATCAATGACACATTCATATCTATATACACATCAATGACACTATTCATATCTATATACACAATCAATTACACTATTCATATCTATATACACATCAATTACAATACTTCATACATATATAACACACATACACAATTACTATCATACGCATCAATGACACTATTCATATCTATATACACATCAATGACACTATTCATATCTATATACACATCAATTACACTATTCATATCTATATACACATCATTACTACTATTCATATCTATATACACATTCAATTACACATTACTATCTATATACGCATCAATGACACTATCATATCTATATACACATCAATGACACTATTCATATCTATACACATCAATTACACTATTCATATCTATATACACATCAATTACACATTCATATCTTATTATACACTATCAATATTACACTATCTCATAATCTATAACATCCAATTACACTATTCATATCTATATACACATTCAATTACACTATTCATATCTTATACAGATCAATTACACTATCATATCTATACACATCAATTACACATTCATATCTATATACAACATCAATTACACTATTCATATCATATACACATCAAACCACTATATTCTTTATACACATCAATTACACTATTCATATCTATATACACATCAATTGCACTATTCATATCTATATACACATCAATTTACACTATTATATCTATTAGTACTACATCAATCACTATTCATATCTTATACACATCTTACCACTATTCAGCCCTGGAATCGGGTGGGAAGATCTACAGACTACATCCAATCCTATTATCTAGCCTCTATTATCTCTTAGAGAGCTCTGGAACAGGACAGTTTCCCAGCCCTGTGGAGGTAGAGGAGGGGCTGCACCAACCCAGTAATCACATTGATGGTGAAACAAATGTTTAAGGCAAAAAAAAACTCTCTATCATTCAAATAACCTTTTAAAGTAGAGTTACCTCAAACGGAAGATAATTCACCATCATAGACAACATGATAATCAAAATGATCCTGAAGGCCCTCATCTTCATATTATTTGTCCCCTCCCTCTCCCCTTCCCCCGGCCCGGGACATTTCAGARCCCTGAGAACTGASAGGCAGCAGAATAGCTTCAACAAAAACAGCACCAGAAACTCACACCAGTAAACATAAAAAAAGAAAGATGTTTCACTCCCAAACATACAGAACAAGCAGGAYCCAAGMACCATCAGCCAGRCAACACYACMACACCCCACCCTGTATCTCAGGGGTTTGTACTTCAGGTAGACCACRGGGTGGACCACYGCCASGTAGCGCTCCATACAGACACAACTTTGAAACAGGGGWMGACTGGCAAAGAGAAAACCATCAGTAAATAGAACGATGCAGGTGATAACGATTGTGGGGTRGTGTAGCCAGATAAAATACAAGATTGACAACAGGCAGAAGAGGAMCTCAGACATGGCCAGGTTGAGAGCAAAGAACTCTGAAGCCATCGTCCCTCCCGCTCCGGTCAGTATCAGCCACAGGACGTAGATATTGGTGGGGAGRMCCAGGATGAMGTTGATTGCATAKGAWGCAGYGCTGAWTGAYTGRTCTTGGGACAAGTAGGCAGCAAATGKATWTYCAGRCAGGGAAGAGTTTGTAGCTGAAGTTGAAGTATTCATCTCTTCACTTGGTGCAGTTCTGATGTGTAACGGAAACTGAAAAAGAGAGAGAGARAGAGAGAAATGCATTACGTAAACTGTYAACACCAGWTKGCAAAATATACATTTACATTTTAAATYGCTTTTTAAGCTGTTCTCAATACAAATTGGAAATACATTTTCCTGTAAGAAATTAAAATCAAACATGCATAAACTATACCATGCAGACATAACTTGTACTGAAAACRAAGTGGAGAACCTCAGAAGTGATCTGAAWACTACAGCAACAATTCTGATTTTGAAGAGGAAAAATAACAATTTCAAACCTTGACTGATGGAGTTCTTCTCTCTACTGGAAAGTCTGTGTCTGTTACAAGAAGTGAATGCTGGTTCATACACAACAGACACAACATAACAGGGACAAAACAAATGGAAATGGAGGATGTGCTTCCTAACCTTATCCAATGAGAATGCTCATCTTAGTTTGTTAACCTCATTCAAAACATTTTCCATTTATTGTGTCATGAATATTAGGTATATTAGGCCCAGCTTGTACACCTGTGAGTCACAAACAGGTGCAGCAGGTCATWAYACCTATGCAAATGATTGTGTTTGTCAGGACCTAATGGCCATACACTGTCTATGATTGATTGAGGAGGTTTTGTAAAGCCTTRTTAACACTGCAGGCCTTAATGCTCAAATATGTTATGTTTTTCAAATCCGTTTTGGAATACTGACTATACAAACAGCAAATTTACCAAATTGTATTTGTGTGTGTTCAGACAGCAGTCATTTCTTGACATGGCTACTTGTCATAGTGACAGCTGGTGTCTATGCAGTGGTGTAGGCTGATTGGTGCTCCTGCTTCCTGTCACTCTGAAGTTATGTGACAAACTAAGGTGATAACAATTCCTGTCATGGATGTGTCCCAGTTGCTTTGAATGTTCAAAATCATAGCTTAAGAACACTTTTACATCCTCAAAGGATAAGATGGTCCAACTTTCAAAACAAGTCCCTTTTGGCTAGCCACAGTTAGCTATGTAGCTGTTCAGCTTTGTAGCACGTTCAATAATTTGTTTGTAAACAATTKACAAGCTAGCTAGCTACCACATGTTCTTGTCAAAAGTGTCAACAGAGTAGCTAGCAATGAAAGAGATATGCCAAATCACAGTCTAAAAACAACTTGAGGGGAAATAAATTTGCATGGCTAGGAGTCAGATGTGTTTCTAATTTCAAACCACCTATGAAGGTGGTWTGAAATGTGKCTTGAAATATCTGATTCCGTGTGTTGTTTTGGATTTTAAGTCTGCAGGAAAAATAACACTTACCCCACTAGACATGCCACCAGGGGTCTTTTCACAGTCACTAAATCCAGAATAAATTCAAGAAAGCAWACAGTATTAAATAGAGMCAWTATTATATGGTACTCTCTTCCATCTCATATTGCTCAAATGAACAGCAAACCTGGTTTCAAAATAAATGGTGTAAGTAGTTTACAATTCACCCTTGGAATCAGGTGGTAKGYCTACTGGCCTATTATCTAGTCTCTATAATTTCTTAGAGACATCTGATACAGGGCAGTGTCCCAACCCTGTGGAGGTAGAGGAGGGGCTGCACAAACCTAGTCATCACATTGACGGTGAAACAAATGTTAGAGGCCAACAAAACCTTGTATATGTACAGTTACCTCACATAGAAGATAATTCACCACCATAGACAACATGATAATCTAAATGATCTTGAAGGACCTCATATTCATGTTATTTTGTCCCCTCCCTCTCCCCTTCCCCCAGCCAGGGACATTTCAGAACCCTGAGAACTGAAAGGCAGCAGAATAGATTCAACACAAACAACATCAGAAACTCACCCCAGTAAACATAAAATACAACAGATCTTTCATCCACCAGCATAAAGAACAGACAGGACCCAAGCACCATAAAGAGACCACAGGGTGGACCACTGCCAGGTAGCGTTCTACCTGAGACAGAGAGAGAGAGAGAGACAGAGAGACAGAGAGACAGAGAGACAGAGAGACAGAGATGAGAGAGACGAAGACAGAGAGAGAGAGACAGAGAGAGAGAGAGAGAGAGAGAGAGAGAGAGAGAGAGCAGAGAGAGAGAGAGAGAGAGAGAGAGAGAGAGAGAGAGAGGAGAAAGATCTGTAACCATGGGGAGAGAAACAAAACCAAGGGTGGAAAAGGGGAGATTAGTTAAAGACAGGAAGGATCAGGCAGAATGGAACCCATTCGAAATTTAGTGCACCTCATTTCACCAGGGTCCCACGCTCCACTCTAGCTCCCACCCTACCTCCTCTCTCCTCTTACCCGGAACCACACACTCAGAAACACACCTAACACATGTTGCTCCGGTCTGTAAACTGATGCAGCCATCACTCTCAGCCTCCCCACCAAGAACCTGTGATGCTCCCGTCTTAACTGATGCTGCTCATCACCTAGTCCTCCCCACCAAGCACCTGTGATGCCTCTTGTCTGTAAATGATCGCTGCTCATCACTCTCAGCCTCCCCACAGACACCTGTGATGCTCTTGTCTGTA
>NW_019942970.1:274790-315408 GCF_002910315.2 Salvelinus sp. IW2-2015
AACAGCCTAAGGATTGAAAGGCTATAGAAAGAAATAGTTTTGAAACGGACAGAAGAGAATAACACTTCTCTATTACATTTCATATATGACTCCTTTTAGAAAGGTTCACTAGTGTAACAAGTCAACATGGCAAGATATAGGGCCCCTAAACCATCAGCCTATCAGGCACTCAGAGAGCATGGACACTAATAAATCAAAAGGAATTCCGAAATCCTTGAAGGGCCCTCATCTTCATATTATTTTGTCCCCTCCCTCTCCCCTTCCTCTCCGTGCAGCGGACGAGAAACCTCCTTTGTCAGATACTTCTGGTAGAGGACCTGAGAGGCTAAGCAGAATAAATTGGAAAGGAGTGTCAACAAATAAGACAGCACCCAGAAATCTACTGACACGCACGGCAGTTGCAGTCAATATGAGGAGTAAAAGAAGAAAGATGTTTTCACTAAAAACCAACATACAGAACAGAGCAGGAACCCAACACGCACCCATCAGCCAGGCAAACACACAACACACCACACTGTATCTCAGGGTTTGTACTTAAGGTAGACCACGGGTGGACCACTGCCCAGTAGCGCTCCATACAGACACAACTTTGAAACAGGGGGACTGGCAAAGAGAAAACCATCAGTAAATAGAACGATGCAGGTATAACGATTGTGGGGTGTGTTAGCCAGATAAAATACAAGATTGACAACAGGCAGAAGAGGACTCAGACATGGCCAGGTTGAGAGCAAAGAACTCTGAAGCCATCGTCCTCCCGCTCCGGTCAGTATCCAGCCACAGGACGTAGATATTGGTGGGGACCAGGATGAGTTGATTGCATATGAGCAGCGGCTGATGATGTCTTGGGACAAGTAGGCAGCAAATGATTTCCAGCAGGGAAGAGTTTGAGCTGAAGTTGAAGTATTCATCTCTTCACTTGGTGCAGTTCTGATGTGTAACGGAACTGAAAAAGAGAGAGAGAAGAGAGAAATGCATTACGTAAACTGTAACACCAGTTGGCAAAATATACATTTACATTTTAAATCTTTTAAGCTGTTCTCAATAAAATTGGAAATACATTTTTCCTGTAAGAAATTAAAATCAAACATGCATAACTATACCATGCAGACATAACTTGTACTGAAACCGAAGTGGAGAACCTCAGAAGTGATCTGAAAACTACAGCAACAATTCTGATTTTGAAGAGGAAAAATAACAATTCAAACCTTGACTGATGGAGTTCTTCTCTCTACTGGAAAGTCTGTGTCTGTTACAAGAAGTGAATGCTGGTTCATACACAACAGACACAACATAACAGGGAAAAACAAATGGAAATGGAGGATGTGCTTCCTAACCTTATCCAATGAGAATGCTCATCTTAGTTTGTTACCTCATTCAAAACATTTTCCATTTATTGTGTCATGAGAGTATCTCAGGGGTCATAGTCCGGGGTTATTCACGCTCGCCCAGCTTTGTCCACCTGCTGAGATACGCGAGCAACAGGTGCGAAAGGTTCAACCCATGCCAGCCATAGAGACTCAGTAATTCAATCCTAATGCAGAACTGAATTGTGTTTTGTGTCTCTAACGGTTTTACCTTTAATAACTCGAGCTGCCAATGATCGACTTGGACCCTTCTTGGGAGCTGGGATTAGGGAAAATGGGAGCAGATAGAGGTTTTGTAAAAGCCTTGTTAACACTGCAAGCCTTAAATTGCTCAAAAAATATGTTTATGTTTTTTAAATGACTATCGCCGTGGTTTTGGGTTGAAATTAGCTTGATTGCGGAGGGTAATTACTCAAACAGATGGGGAGAGCAAATACCAAATTGTAAAATTTTGTGTGGTGAATAACTCAGACAGATTCGATACTTGAATACATATGAAATGGCTTAGACTCCTAGTACCCTGCAAATCCAAAGATAGATCAGCGTGGTTCATGTACATAGGTCAGTTGAGTGTATGCGATCACTGAATGTCGGTTGACTTACCTGCGGGGGATAGCTCATGTTCACTCTCTGCAATATATTGGTAATTCAAGATTGCATGATACAACACGTACCCAGGATGTATGACGCAAATTACTAATCTGTCACCATAGGCCATGTCGTGTGTCTTTCCTAAGTTGTTGTCTCTCTTCTACTAGTTATCAGGTATATGATCTCTCAACTACCCAAATTCGGAATCACCAGGCAGAGGTAACGACTCCTCTAAATACTACAATCCACTGCAGGAATGAGGTACCTAAGATTAAGGCTACCACAACACTGTCTCACCATTCATAACTTAAGTTTTCCCATCTACATATTGAGCACTAGACACGGAGTTTAGTCTATGGATAGGAAACGCCGGGTAACTGTTCATACAGTTAGATTAGACTCTATTTTCTTTGAGTAGACAAAAACACAAATGTTTAAAAAAAAAACCAGGCAATTTAAACTTTTAACCTTGAAATTTGATAAACAGAATCTTGACACAACACCGGCAAATAGGCTACGCTTTAAAACACTGATCATTGTTCAGTTTATGTTATCTTGTCAAAAGTGTCAACAGGACGTTCGTGTGAACGCTAACAAGATACGCAGACATGATAAGCTACGTATGAGCTGCAGTAAATCAACAGTCCTAAAAACAACTTCAGGGAGAACACTCACGGAAGGTGGTGGCACTCTATGCGTTTAAGGTAGTTCAGATGCTACTGCTCTCTGACTAACAGGTCCACCATCCTTCCCCAGAACTCACTTATAGGTGTTCGTATATCCGCAATGTTGGCTTCCTAGGACTATATTAGGTATCTGAGTGTCCGTATGTAGTTGTTTTGCCTGGATTTTATAAGCTCTGCAGGGAAAAATAACCTTCACCTATGGGGAACCTCCCTTAGCCAAATTATTAGTCCAGTTAACTAACTACAACAATACTCAACTCATAAGATGCGGAGTCTAAATTCCACCATCGGGGCTGCTCTAATTCTCGGACTATGAGTTACACCGGAGGATCACACGAATGCGGGAAAATCCACAGTAATAGCACAATTGCGCACACGCCATTAACAACTATCTTTTCTGCACGCGAATATCTGATTAGCAGGTGACATTACTAAATGCACGCTTATACCATCTCAATATTGGCTAAACAACACATATGAATCAAGGCCAAACCTGGCTATTCCTCATGAAATAAACCCAAAATGGTGTAAGCGAATCACGTTTTTTACACATTCCATTCACTCCTTGGATCGGAGCTGCTGTGGTTGATAATTGTCTTATACCTAGCGCACCTAAAATTATGGACCTATGTTCTACTAATAAAATTTCCTCTAAGAGACATCTGATACAGGCAGTGTCCCCACCCTGTGGAGGTAGAGGAGGGGCCTCGCACAAGAGCAATATCGCTCATATCAACTGGGTAGCTACTTGTAATCCGCGCGTGTAGAAACCCAAACTGTGTTAGGGTAAAGGACCAGTGCATATCAAATCGCCTGACTTA
Source organism: Salvelinus sp. IW2-2015 (assembly GCF_002910315.2). Lineage (NCBI taxonomy): Eukaryota > Metazoa > Chordata > Actinopteri > Salmoniformes > Salmonidae > Salvelinus > Salvelinus sp. IW2-2015. The sequence continues at coordinate 278,253 of NW_019942970.1, forward strand.
CTTTGTATCAAGTTATAAACTCGCTCTTAACAAGAAATAGAAGAATATAAAGGTCACTATCTCGTTGGTAAAGGACCAACTAAAGGAGCACCGAATGACTCAGAAAGAATACTAAATGATCTTGAAATAGTGAGCCTGTCGAATATTCATAGTTATTTGTCTCGGTCCATCACAACGGTCATACTCATATACTCCTTTTCAGGCCCCTTCTGGTCACTCTCCAAAGCGGAAAGAGATATGATAACTACAGGAACTCGATTTCTGGTTGAGATCCGTGGAAGAGAAATGATAAAGGTCAGCTAGGTCAGATAGATTTCAAAACAGATCAAAACACGATGATTATATCAGCATAGACCACTTTCTACTATCCTTCTCCACTGCTCTTTACAAACCTCATAATTTAAAATAAAATACAAGATACATTTCAGTGCCGCGACAGCATATGGACATTTAAGGTCAATCAAAAGACAGGCCCCAAGCACCATCAAGGAGGAATCTCGATCGGAGGTGGTCGGAACCACTGTGAACGAGGTGCTTCACGCCTGGGCGAGTGGTATTAATTTTATTCATCTTTAATGGTCACCGTGTACATTGAGAGCAGATCTGTAGAACAATAGGATTGATCTTTAGAAGAACATGGCTGGCAGACCATGATGAACACGAGAGAAAGAGGAGAGCTAGGAATGGGGCACGGTAAACGAGAGAGAGAGAAGACGCTAGAACGAGAGCACGAGTACCCGATGACGAAAGAGAGAGAGAGAGAGAGAGAGACGAGAGAGAGAGCGAAAGAGAGCGAGAGAGATGATGAGAGAGAGAGAGAAGAGAGAGAGACGAGATGAGTCTCGAAATACACCACCACATCAAGGGGATAGAGAGGGGAAGACAAGACACTGAAGGAAGTGGGGACGGAAGGGAGAGTGGAGACCCTACTAGTTCAGGATTGATCACAGGAAGCGTCATCAGGCAGAATGGACCCTTCATTGGCAGTTTCCTTACAGCCTGTTCGAACTACAGGCACCTTCACCCACCGTAAGACACCTGCTGATGCTCCCGTCTGAAACTATGATAGCTAGCCATCACTCTCAGCCTCCCCCAACCAGACACACTGTGATGCTCTTGTCTTGTAAACTGAACTGCTTAAGGCCATCACTCTCAAGCCACTCCCCCACCGAGAAAACCCTTGACATGGGGAAACTGCGTCTCGTTCAGAGTAATAACTGAAGCCTGGCTGCATTATACACTCTCAGACCTCCACCCTCTAACCAAGACACCTGTGAATCTCCTCGTCTGTAAACTGATGCTCGCTCATCTTCAGCAAACGATCTCAGCCTCGCCGCCACCCAGAAGCACACGGTTGTGATGCTCGTTTGCTCTGTAAACTGATTGGCTGCTCATCACTCTCAGCTCCAATAGCACTACCCACATCCAAGACACCTGTGACTGCTATCTCTGTCTGAATAACTGATAGCTCCCGCTCATGCATCTCATCAGTCCCTCCCACCCAAGACACGTGTGATGCTCTTGTCTGTACATACTTGTATGTTCTCTAATTGCTAAATCACTCTCTTAGGGAACTCGGGGAGCCCCAATATGCACTGACAACCAAGACACAGCGTGTGATGGCTCCTGTCTGGTAAAAGCTGATGCTGTGCAATCACCTCAGCCTCCACCCAACACAATACACCTGTGATGGCATCTTGTCCCCTGTAAACTTGACTGCTCGCTCATGCAATTCTCAGCCTCATCCTTCCACACAAGGACACCTGTGATGCTCTTGTCTGTAACACCTGTGATGCTCTTGTCTGTAAACTGATGCTGCTCATCACCTCACTAGATGGACCACACCTGACATGCAAATGTTTTCCACTGATTATGACAACAACAAGTGATGTTTAGTATGGTTGCAGAAGTATTCAATGTTGTTTAATTCCATTTTATGACACCAAAATAGTGGGAACTGATCATTGAATTTAATATTGAAATATTATGATTTTATTTGTTATTGTAATTATTACAAAATGCATACATATTCTTTATTTATCATGTTTAAAGCAGACAGACAGGGAGCTCCTTTATAAGTATCTATTTAATTTCATCAACCCGACAACATTTACAATCTAACTTTCAAGAGAAAACAATGTAAAAGCTTGGTGCCAGTGTGTTTCTGCATTAGCCAGCTGAATGGTCTATCTCTCTGCCAATAACATATCACCAGGTCTTTTAACACACGGGGACATTATGGCCAGGATTCAATTCAAAGCTGTGCTATATCCCGCTTGACATTTCCAAGTTGAGCCAACATCGGAAGTGTTTATCTTGAATGCCATATCTGTGTATGTGGTTCCATTGGTCTTTAAAAGCTGCATTGTCTACAAGCGCTATTGTTTTGAATCCCGACCTATATATCCCAATAGTTTTGCTACATATGGACGATTTGAGTAGTACTTGGGCTGGTTTACACTCTATGTGGGTACATAAACTGCAGACCCAATATTATCTACACAGGATCTATAGAGATGGAAATCAAACCATCACTTTCTAGGCTACTGATTAAATTGGAAATACATTTCAACATTATGAATTGGAAAACAATAAAATCCATTTTGAATATTATTATACATTTAAATTCAAAAATTCAAATGAAATATAAAGATATAAGACATTTTTAAAGCACTAATGCGTTTAACAGATTTGGACTTTTTGTCTTAGATACCTCTGATACAAGGCAGCTTCCCAACCCTGTGGAGGTAGAGGAGGGGCTGCACAAACCCAGAGATCACGCTGATGCAGAAACAAATTGACATGCCTAAAGAAAAGTCCATGTATGGAATGTAACTTTTAATAGATATCACCAGTACTAGTGGGAGTTGAGACACCACAGCATACACCAGGATAATCAAAATGATCTTAAAGGCCTTCATCTTAATGCTGTTTGTCCCCTCCCTGTTCCCATCCCCTGGCCCTGGACGTTTCAGAGCCCAGAGAACTGAGAGGCAGCAGAATGACATCAGAGAAAAATAGATCAGAGACTGGCCAAGGATAGAGTAGTGTGAGACTGCAGAAAAGTTCTCAAACAAACATAGACAGCAGGGCCCAAGAACCATCAGCCAGACAACACTACAACACCCCACCCTGTATCTCAGGGGTTTGTACTTCAGGAAGACCACAGGGTGGACCACCGCCAGGTAGCGCTCTACACAGATACAGCACTGGAACAGGGGACGACCAGAGAAAATGAACCCAATAGAAAAAGCAGCAGCTTTGTGGACAAGATCAGACTGGACATATTGGTCAGCTATGCGGATGGCATTAAAGAGGCAGAAGAGGATCTCAGAAACGGTCAGGTTGAGAGAGAAGAACTCTGAGGCCATTGTCCCTCCAGCTCCAGTCAGTATCAGCCACAGGATGTAGACATTGGTGGGGAGACCCAGGATGATGTTGATTGCATAGGAAGCAGTAAGCATGGGGATATAACTTATCACATGGACACCCTGTACACCCTGATCAATGAGGGAGATAGGAGGAGATGTGGACGTATCATTGACTGTAGATAAATTCATCTCAACGAAGAACGTAACTGTAATGTGTGAAGATTATTTTGATCTATAAGAAAGGAGACAAAGAGAGAGAGGTAGGTAGGTAGAGAGAGAGAGAGAAGAGGTAGAAGAAAGAGAGAGGGTGTAGAGAGAGAGAGAGAGAGAGAGAGAGAGATGAGAGAGAAGAGAGAGAGAGAGAGAGGAGAGAGAGAGAGAGAGAGAGAGAGAGAGAGAGAGAGAGATAGAGAGGTAGAGAGAAAGAGAGAGAGAGGTAAGAGAAAGAGAGAGAGAGGGTAGAGAGAGAGAGAAGAGAGGTAGAGAGAGAGAGAGAGAGAGGGGGTAGAGAGAAAGAAAGAGAGAGGAGAGAGAGAGAAGAGAAGAAGGGAGGGAGGATTGTTATACAAGCAGAAAGACACTGCAAAGTATTTCTCTCACAATATTTTCATTCTTTACTTAAATATGCACATATAATCATGCTTTTGCCACTGCAATAGGTTGTTAGTGGTGTTTTACCTTGTTTAAAAATAAAATAAAAATTCTAAAGTACGTCAACTAGATGCGTTAGAATCACATAAAGCACCAAAAAAGCTGAGGAAGCTAAATTAAGACAGATAATCTCTAGTTAACATATGCACTACACATGATCACTTTCTAAATGTGACGAAAAATCAAAATGTGTCCATACATTTTCATCAATTGTTTATGTTTTTGCACAACTACATTCATCTATATCAAAGAGATTTAAATTCCAATTGGAAATCATTTAAAAATAAAAATGTAACTATTTAACTCACCTGTAGCCAATGATGCAGTGTCTCGGCTCCTGAGGTGTGTGTGTTGTGTCTGTCACAGGTGCCTGGACTGATAACCTGCAACTAAATATCCAAATCTCTGCCCTACTCTGCCCTGCCACACCTGAGTGCAGTGTCATCTCAACCTGGTGATGCAGACCACATTGCATCCAAAATGGCACCCTATTCCCTATAAAGGGCACTACCTTTAACCAGTGGCCTAAGGGCCCTGATAAAAGTTAGTGCACTATACTGTATAGGGTGCCATTTTAAACGTTGGCCAGAGCATAGACAAGAGCGGTGTCATATTGTAGGCAAATAACAAGCTACATTTGTTTTGTTAWGCTTGCATKCAATTGCCCCTCCCTGCTGCTCACAACCAGCTTCCTTTCCCCCTGTCACAAGCAGAGTTATGGCTGATATAAGATGAMATTGTCTACCTGTYTTTCTAAATTTAACATATGAAGATTGGAAAACATATTTTTTTGTAAAGTTGACTATGTGTTCTTTATGACAGAATTATTTTACAACATTGCACTACTGAAAAGGCTATCTGTTCATGGAACGACTGTCACCTTTTCCTCAGAGACCTCTGATACAGGACAATGTCCCAGCCCTGTGCATAAAACCCACAGATCACAATGATGGAGAAAGAAATGGATAGTGACAAACAACACAACCTGATCWAGGACATTKTACAAAGACATAATTACAATGATAGGCAGGTAGTTCAACATCATAGACACCAGGATAATCAACATGAACTTAAATATCTTCAGAGTATTAAACTGAGATACATAATTGTTTTAAGATGGTCAAAACAAGAATAATTTAGCTATTTGATTTAGATGCTTAGGACCAMAAAAAATAATATATATATATAAAAACTAATTTGATCAAATATAGAATTTGGCCTTTTCTACTATAGCACATGGAAACACATTGAATAACACATTCATAAATGTGTAACGATTTTCCTCCTCTTCAGACGAGGAGTATGAAGGATCGAACCAATATGCAGCGTGGTAAGTGTCCATTTTAATTTATTAAAACTGAACACTAAAAAATACAAAATAACAAAGTGAATGATAGAAATGAAAATCGAAACAGCCCCGAAAGGTGCAAACACAAAACAGGAAACAATCACCCACAAAACACAATAGAAAACAGTCTACCTAAGTATGGCTCCCAATCAGAGACAACGACTGACACCTGCCTCTGATTGAGAACCATACTAGGCCAAACACATAGAAAATTACCTACAGAACAAAAACTAGAAAAACAACATAGAATGCCCACCCCAACTCACGCCCTGACCAAACTAAAATAWAGACATAAAGAAGGAACTAAGGTCAGAACGTGACAAAATGGCAAAAAAGACAGTAARAAATGTATCATAAGGAATAATGTTTGGAAGTGTCTGACCTATATCTATGAGATATAAGAAGGCACAGGAATGATGTACAGTGCCAGTCAACAGTTTGTACACACCAACTGATTCAAGGGTTTTTCTTTATTTTTTCTATTTTCTACATTGTAGAATAATAGTGAAGACATAACAACTATGAAATAACACATATGGAATCATGTAGTAACCAAAAAACTGTTAAACAAATCAAAATATAGTTTATATTATAGATTCTTCAAAGTAGCCACCCTTTGCCTTGATGACAGCTTTGTACACTCTTGGCATTCTCACAACCAGCTTCACGAGGTAGTCAACTGGATTGCATTTCAATTAACAGGTGTGCCATGTTAAAAGTTAATTTGTGGAATTTCTTTCATTTCATAAATTTGAGCCAATCAGTAGGGGTGGTATACAGAAAATAGGCCTATTTGGTATAATACCAAGTCCATATTGTGGCAAGAACAGCTCAAATAAGCAAAGAGAAATTGTTAAGAAATGAAGGTCAGTGAATCTGTAAAATTTCAAGAACTTTTAAAGTTTCTAGTTTCTTCAAGTGCAGTCACAAAAACCATCAAGCTCTATGATGAAACTGGCTTTCAAGAGGACCACCACAGGAAAGGAAGACCCAGTGTTAGTTCTGCTGCAGAGGCTAAGTTCATTGGAGTGATCTGCACCTCAGATTGCAGCCCACATAAAATAAATGCTTCACAGAGTTCAAGTAAGAAACACATCTCAACATCAACTGTTAAGAAGAGACTGCGTGAGTCAGGCCTTCATGGTCGATTTGCTTCAAAGAAACCACTACTAAAGGACACCAAAAATAAGAAGAGACTTGCTTGTGCCAAGAAACACGAGCAATGGACATTAGACTGGTGGAAATCTGTCCTTTGGTCTGATGAGTCCATATTTGGGATTTTTGTTTCCAACCACCGTGTCTTTGTGAGATGCAGAGTAGGTGAACGGATGATCTACGCATATGTGGTTCAAACCGTGAAGCATGGAGGAGGAGGTGTGATGGTTTGGGGGTGCTTTAATGGTGACACTGTTTGTGATTTATTTAGAATTCAAGGCACACTTAATYAGCACTGCTACCACAGCATTCTGCAGCGATACTCAATCCCATCTGGTTTGCGCTTAGTGGGAMTATCATTTGKTTTTTTCAACAGGACAATGGCCCAAAACACACCTCCAGGCTGTGTAASGGCTATTTGACCAAGGAGAGTGATGGAGTGCTGCATCAGATGACCTGGCCTCCACAATCACCCATCCTCAACCCAATTGATATGTTTTGGGATGAGTTGGACCGCAGAGTGAAGGAAAAGCAGCCAACAAGCGCTCAGCATATGTGGGCACTCCTTCAAGACTGTTGGAAAAGCATTCCTCATTAAGCTGGTTGAGAGAATGCCAAGAGTGTATAAAGCTGTCAACAAGGCAAGGGTGGCTACTTTTGGTTACAACATGATTCCAAATGTGTTATTTCATAGGTCCAGCATACATTCCCAGCCGAGCCCTTGGTGAGCACTGTCAATTGCGTAGCCACAGAACTAATGTCTCTCACAAATCTCCGGTAGAAATTAGCAAAACCCAATAAAYGCTGAACTTGTTTGACAGTGCTTGTTTGACAGGCCAGTTGAACACCACTTCTACCGTACACAGCCTTGAGACACGATGTACCGCAGGAAGGAGATCTTAGGAATGTGAAACTCACACTTCTCAGCCTTCAAGTACAAGTGGTGAGAGAGGAGTCTTTGAAGAACCTGGCGGACATGTTGGACGTGTTCAACCATGGACCTGGAGAAGATGAGGATGTCATCCAGGTATACAAACACAAACTGGTGAAGGAAGTCGCGCAGCACATCCTTAACCAGTGCCTGGAAAATGGCTGGAGCATTAGTAAGTCCAAACGGCATGACCCGGTACTCAAAATGTCCATTTGGGGTGTTGAATGCTGTCTTCCACTCGTCTCCCTGTCTGATGCGCACCAGATTGTACGTATTCCGTAAATCCAATTTTGAGAAAACCGTAGCTYCCTGGAGGAGTCTCACAAAAGCTGATGACGTAAGAGGAAGAGGGTAAAGGTTATTGATGATAATGTTATTTAAACCCCGGTAATCGATACAGCRACGTAATCCCTCATCCTTCTTCCCAACAAAGAAAAAACCYGCTCCTGCAGGTGAAGTGGACRGCTGAATAAAATCAGCCGCCWKYGCTTCCTTAATATACCTGTTCATGGCTGCAGTCTCTGGACCTGAGAGAGAATACAGCCCTCCTCTCAGAGGAGTGGTGCCAGACAGGAGGTCGATGGCAYAATCATGGACCTGTGAGGAGGTAGTACTTTGTTTTCTGAATATCTGACCCAGATCCCAGTAATTCCGATGTACGCTGGAAAGATCAGGCTTGTCATGYCCAGCTGGAGGAATAGGAGAGTCGAWAGTCTYGGCGGGTTGGCGGGCTAATKTGTGACCCARAAAACAGATGGAAGCCAGAAAACAGAGTCTGTGAAATCAGGAATGTCCAACAGCCCATTGTCCCACTGCAAGTTGGACGGAAGCAAAGTACRTATTGTGTCGGCAGCTGGAGACTATCTGACTCGCCAGTATTCTCCCATCTACTGAYGAGTCATCCCGTTTCCCGTCAACTCTGGACAGGAGGCACGGAAATGTCCAGACTGACCACAGTAAAGACAACGTTGCTCGTTAATCCTGCRCCWTCTCTCCAGAGTGGAAAGTCTGGTGCGTCCCAATTGCATCGGCTCATCGGAAGGATATGAAGGAGGCCCAGAGCCGAATTGAGAACTCCCATGGGGTACAGAACCAGCAGACGCAGCAGAAGACATAGGAACCAACAAAAAATGTACTCCCTCAGCGGGGCCCAAGACACTGGAACCAACTCGGAACTCCTCCGTCCTCTCCCGACGACATTCCCGAAGCCGGTAGTCAATCCGGTTGGCCAGAACGATAAGCTCATCCAGAGTGTCAGGATTGTCCCGGGAAGCCAGTTCATCCTTGAGAACCTCGTTGAGTTGTTCAGAAAGACTGAGTGAAGTCCCTCTGTAATCCAACCGCTCTCAGGGGCGAGCGTCCGAAAGTCAATGCCATAATCAGCTATGCTCCGGCTGCCCTGACAAAATGCAATGAGTCTTTGGGCAGCGTTCCTGCCACTGATGGGGTGATCAAAAACCCTGAGCCCGTCCTGAGAGCAAGGAGATGAAGTATGCCACTCTGGAACGCTCGGTCGAAAACATTGATGCCTGCAGCTCGAAGACCAGCGAGCATTGGAGCAGGAACCCACAACACCTCCCAGGATGCCCCTCATAGCGCTCCGGTGCCGGGAGATGAGGCTCCCGAGGGGAGGCAAATACTGAGCTGGTAGGGAGTGGAGGGTTAGAAACAGCCACAGTTGCAGCAGCCATAGCTCCCATACAGTGGGGCAAAAAAGTATTTAGTCAGCCACCAATTGTGCAAGTTCTCCCACTTAAAAAGATGAGAGAGGCCTGTAATTTTCATCATAGGTACACTTCAACTATGACAGACAAAATGAGAAAACACATTGTAGGATTTTTTATGAATTTATTTGCAAATTATGGTGGAAAATAAGTATTTAAATAAATAAACTGCAGACCCAAAACGATCAAAACAAAACCTAGGGAAAATCAAATCAACACTTTCTACAGATTACATTGGAAATACATTCAAACTTCATGAATTGGAAAACAAAATGTATTCACATAGAGAGGAAGCTGGTTGAGAGAATGCTAAGAGTGTGCAAAGCTGTCATCAAGGGTGGCTACTTTGAAGAATCTCAAATATGAAATATATTTTGATGGTTACTACATGATTCCATATGTGTTATTTCATAGTTTTGATGTCTTCAATATTATTCTGCAATGTAGAAAATGAAGAAAACCCCTTTTGACTGGTACTGTGTATATATAAATAATTGCTACATATGGACGATTAAAGTTCTTAGGCTGGTTTAAACACTACGTGGATACATAAAGTAAAGACCCAATATTATCAAAACAAAATCTACAGGGGAGAAATTAAATCATTATTTTCTAGACTACTGATTACTTTGAAAATACATTCAAACATAAAGAATTGGAAAGCAATACAATCCATATTTAAAAAGGCATACATTTTAATAAAAAAGTAACTAAGGAAAAACATAGAACATTAAAAATAATGACATCTACTATATTGTTAAGGCTCTAATGTGTTGAAGATATTTTACATTTTTGTCTTAGAGTCTTCTGATACAGCGCAGCTTTCCAACCCTGTGGAGGTAGAGGAGGGGCTGCACAAACCCAGAGATGACATGAATGCAGAAACAAAAGGCCATGCCTGAATAAAAGTCCATTACAGGAATGTAACTTTTAGTCGATATCATCAATACTGTTGGGATTTGAGACACAGTTGTATACACCAGGATAATCAAAATTATCTTAAAAGCCTTCATCTTAATGCTGTTTGTCCCCTCCCTGTCCCCATCCCCCGGCCCTGGACGTTTCAGAGCCCAGAGAACTGAGAGGCAGCAGAATGACATCAGCAAAAAATAGATCAGTGACTCGCCAAGGATAAAGTAGACGAACACTGATGAAAAGTTCTCAAACACACAAAGACAGCAGGACCCARGAACCATCAGCCAGACAGCACTGCAACACCCCACCCTGTATCTCAGTGGTTTGTACTTCAGGAAGACCACAGGGTGGACCACCGCCAGGTAGCGCTCTATGCAGATGCAATACTGGAACAGGGGACGACCAGTGTTAAAGAAACCCAAAGAAAATGATGCAAGATATGCAAGTGCAATTGTAGGGATGTACATGTTGACAAGGACAAAGAYAGAAAACAGRCAGAAGAGGACCTCAGACACAGCCAGGTTGAGAGAGAAGAACTCGGAGGCCATTGTCCCTCCCGCTCCGGTCAGTATCAGCCACAGGATGTAGACATTGCTGGGGAGACCCAGGATTATGGTGATTGCATAGGAGGCAGTGTAGATGGATGTGCTTTGTGCATTGAGAGCAGCTACTGAAGAACTGTTTGTTTCTGAGATGTTCATGTCTTCAGCTTCTGTACTGGTGTTTAGGGCTTCAGTATTCTACAACAATACAGAGCTGTCACCAGGATATGTTCCTGTTGGAATGCCACAGAAATACATGAAGTAATCAATCATGAATCAATAAAAGGAACCAAGGTTGGATTCATTTCCATTTCAACTCAGTCAATTCAGGAAATTCATCAAAACCAGCACAAAATAAGCACTGGTGTAAAGTACTTCAGTAAAAATACTTTAAACTACTACTTAAGTAGTTTTTTGGGTATCTGTACTTTACTTTACTCTTTATGTTTTTTGACAACTTTTACTTTTACTTCGCTACATTCCTAAAGAAAATAATGTGCCTTTTGATCCATACATTTTCCTTGACACACAAAAGTACTCGTTATATTTTGAATGTTTAGCAGGTCAGGAAAATGGTCAAATTCACGCACTTATCAAGAGAACATCCCTGGTCATCCCTACTGCCGCTGATCTGGAGGACTCACTAAACACAAATGTTTTGTTTGCAAATTATGTTGTGGTCTGGCTATCCGTAAATAGAAAAGAAAATTGTGCCGCCTGGTTTGCTTAATATAAGCAATTTAAAATTATTTATACGTGTACTTTTACTTCTGATACTTAAGTATATGTTTGCAATTAAATTAACTTTTGATACTTAAGTATATTTAAAACCAAATACTTTTAGACTTTTACTCAAGTAATATTTTACTGGTTGACTTTCACTTTTACTTGAGTCATTTCCTATTAAAGTATCTTTACTTTTACTCAAGTATGACAATTGTGACTAGATTCAGTAAACTAGGCATATGTTCCAAGTCACAACTTCACAGGAGAGCTGTTTGAACGTAAACATTATTTTTTATCAAAATGCGATTTTTGGGGCAGAAATGCCTTCTTAAACATGTTAATTTTYATATGACTTAATGTCAAACGTGTATGCCATCTGTAAATATGAATGAAATTGTTAAATTACGAGCCTAGTTGGTTTAGCCACAGAAAAAGTGAGCAACCTTCCCACTAGCCATGATTGGCTGAGATAATGAGTGGGCTGGACATGCCGAGAGATGAGTTTGGATTGGTCTGCCACATAGCGAGCGTCTGTCKATTGGAGCTGGTCAGTATGTTTAGGTAATCGTGTTGAACGCTGTTTTTTTATTTATTGTGTAGTAAACCTGCAAAAACCTAATGTCAAGTTAAAGTGTACTATTAGCTAGCTAACATTAGCTGGCTGGCTCATTAGCTAACACTGTGTGTATGCTCTCCACTTTCAGGAGGACCAAGTTTTGAAATCAGTGGAATTCGAGTTTGATAGCTAAGGAAGATGGAGGAAACACTAGTCTGGATTTTATAGTCAAACTAAGGGCTAACGTTACCATGCATGGCATCAGACAGGAGACGCGTCCAAACATGATGTTCAGATGTTCAGATATTACACGTTTCTAATTATGACAGAACGTGGTTTCATTTCAAGTTTACTGCTAGYTAGCTAACGTTAGCTGGCTGGGTCGCTAGCTAATGTTATATATATGATCTTATTCTTCGTATCTCAGACACATTTGCTTGACTAGTTATAGCCACAGAACCTGGTTGATTAGCTACCTGCAGATCTATGCATGGTAGTAACGTCATGAGTTGTGATTATGGTCCATTGTTTAGCTAGCTAGCTAGCTACATGTCTTAACAGAAGTCTCCACTCCACTTTTTGACAAAGTATTTTCATTTCAAGTTAAAGTGTACTGTTAGCTAGCTAGCTAACATTAGCTGGCTGGCTGGCTTGCTAATGTTACGTGATGCGTTGGAATTCATTGTTTACCTAGCTAGCTACATTTCTTAAYAAAAGACTCTCGTCTTAGTGTGCCAGAGCGCAGAGTAACTGATTAATTTTCGAACGCTCAACAACAAAGCGTAATTCAATTTTTGCCAGCAGCACAGTTAGTCACCAACGCTCTGGATAACACAAAAAAGCCTAACCGGTCTGCTAGGGCGAGTAAAATGGTCAGAGTGGGGTGTTCTCTCATTATGTGTCTGTAAATTGTTAGGCAGTTAGCTTGGGTGCTTGACTGTAGTTGTAAGGTCAGAGCTTTCGCAACAACCTTGCAACAACCCTACTTATTGGCCAGAGCATCCAGTGTRCATTCTGAACGTGAAACGCTCTGAATTTATTAACAGACAATCTGACAGCACAGTTGCAGTCACTAACACTCTGATAACATAACAGCCTAACCAGCTCTGCTAGGGCGARTAATGTTCAGTGAGCTGTTCTCTCTCTCTTAGATGTCTGGAAGTCGTTGGAAAGTTAGTACAGAACAGTTGGATCAACCCTTAAAGAGATGGGTGGGGCTAAGGCTTAAGAGGGTGTGAACAATGCTGAATGGGTGTAAACAAAGGAGGGCTCTCCAATAGTAGTACAAAAACATTGAAGCCGGTTTTCTCAAAAGTGAGTTTACAAGTTGATCAATTTTCAAAGCGGAATTTCTTTCCCACTGTTTGATATACCATATTGTAGCTCTAAGTCGCTACTTTTATCCAATGTATAAAAAAAAAAAACTGAAATTCACGTTGCTACATAAGACCGAATCCAGGTGGTGAGTCACAATTGGGTTCTTCTTCCACCACTGAAAATAAGTGACTTTGGGTCCTTGAAAATATATGTATTATTATTGTTATTATTATTAATAAAATTGCATGTTATTGAATTAACTTACTCAATGTTTTACTGAACACATCAAATGATATTATCTAAATTCAACAAATCTAGCACATAGTATATTCTCTTTGGTTGTTAAAATCAGAGATATAGTCARAGAMATGAACCAACCTGAAGATACGGTGTTCTCTTCTTGTCTGAAGGTGAAGGGACGATGTTAGGTTGACAAGCTGAAGCAGGAGTGCAGACATTAATACACCCTCGCTCAGTCTCTCAGTGGGTTTGTTTTGCATCACCCACACTACAGTACCTCCCTCCCTCTCTTGCTCACTCACTCATTCACTCACTCCCTCCTGCCCTGCCTTTCTCCCTCACCCATACCCACAACCTGAGCCACACCCACCAAGACACCTGTGTTGCTCCTGTCTGTAAACTGATGCTGCCCATCACCTCACTTAATGGACCAAATCTGACATGCAAATGTTTTCCATTGGTTATGACAACACTAAGTGATGTTAAGTATGGTTGAAGAGAATATGGCGTGCTGTGTAGAATGTGTTATGGATGGATGGAGAGGGGCCTGATTATTCCCAAACCAGGTCAAAAGTTCAGGAAAAACTGGGGGGGTGGAATCTGGATCTGTCTCTGTCCGTCCGTCTGTTGGTGACATGCGATATCTCAGAYMCCAMTGTCCCKATTTTGATGAAACTTGGGTGAATTATGTGTTTTGCTTTAGACAACTGGCATTTACAAAATTGGAATGATGGTGGTGCTATAAGAATAGATTTCAAACCCAAACTTTGAAAGGTCATGCCTCTCACCCCAAAAGTAATGAGATTTGGTACGTAGGTCCCTCCCCTCACAAAGAACAATTTTGCCTCAGTAACACATAAGGTATGCCATGATGAAGTTTCTGCTATTTTGAATTCTGTGAAAAACACTTCAAACACTACTCTTCTGTCACCAAAATACTGATCTGCACAAAACCATCTATGGATAACTGTTTCTCATCATAATATTTTCCAGAACAGCACCTAAAACAACATGGCTGCTATTGACCAATAAACATTCACATGGGCGTGGTCTGGAAAATACATGCATATAAATCAGTCGAGGATATTATTTTATAAAACAATTTGGTAGACATGTTGTGAACACTGTCAAGACTCAACATATGCAATAACATTCGTACTGACCACACGGTGGCAATATTTTTTTTATTTTTTTTATTTTTTTATTTCACCTTTATTTAACCTGTTTAGGACAGTGCAATATTCTGGCCATTAAGCCCTTTATTTAACCCCAGAGTCATATGAACTCATGAATACCATTTTTATGTCTCTGCTTCCAGTAGGAAGGAAATTACATGTTGTTTGAGCGTTAGCCGTTGCGTTAGACCTCCAGTCATTGCACTAACGCTAGTTAGCATTGTTTCACAAAACTTCCTCTAACTTCCTTCATACTTGATGCAGAGACATAAAAATGGTATCCATCAATCAATTAAGGAACCTAGGAAGAAACCTAGAGAGGAGACAGGCTCTGAGGGGTGGCCAGTCCTCTTCTGGATGTGACAGGTAGAGATTATAACAGTACATGGCTAAGATGTTTAAACGTTCATAGATGACCAGCAGGGTAAACTATAATAATAAGCACAGTGGTTGTAGAGGGTGCAACATGTCAGCACCTCAGGAGTAAATGTCAGTTGGTTTTCATAGCCGGTCATTCAGAGTTAGAGACAGCAGGTGCGGTAGAGAGAGAGAGTCAAAACAGGAGGACCGGGACAAGGTAGCACGTCCGGTGAACAGGTCAGGTTTCCATAGCCGCAGGCAGAACAGTTGAAACTGGAGCAGCAGCATGACCAGTGGACTGGGGACAGCAAGGAGTCATCAGGCTAGGTAGTCCTGAGGCATGGTCCTAGGGTTCAGGTCCTCCAACGAGAGAGAGAGAGAATTAGAGGGAGCATACTTAAATTCACACAGGACACCGGATAAGAAAACAGAAATACTCCAGATATAACAGACTGACCCTAGCCCCCGACACAACTATTGCACTAAATACTGGAGGCCGAGACAGGAGGGGTCGGGACACACTGTGACTCCATCTGACGATACCCCGGGCAGGCCAACCAGGTAGGATATATTCCACCCACTTTGCCAAAGCACAGCCCCCACACCACTAGATGGACATTTCAATCCACCAACTTACTACCCTGAGACAAGGCCGAGTTTAGCTCACGAAGATCTCCCCCACAGCACGAACCCGAGGGGGGCGCCAACCTGGACGGGAAGATCACATCAGTGACTCAACCCACTCAAGTGACTTACCCCTCCAAGGGACGGCATGGAAGAGTACCAGTAAGCCAGTGACTCAGCCCCCATAATAGGGTTAGAGGGAGAGAATCACAGTGGAGAGAGTGGAACCGTAAACCTGTAATTTAAATTGATTTTTATTTGGATTTCATGGACAAAATTTTCCAAATTAGTGAATTTCAAAAAATCAAAAAAACTAAAACTGAAAAGTGGTGCGTGCATATGTATTCATCCCCTTTGCTGTGAAGCACCTAAATAAGATCTGGTGCAACCAATTACCTTCAGAAGTCACATATTTTTTTTAATAAAGTCCACCTTTGTGCAATCTAAGTGTCACATGATCTATCACATGATCTCAGTATATATACACCTGTTCTGAAAGGCCCCAGAGTCTGCAACACCACTAAGCAAGGGGAACCACCAAGCAAGCGGCACCATGAAGACAAAGGAGCTCTCCAAACAGGTCAGGGACACAGTTGTGGAGAAGTACAGATCAGGGTTGGGTAAAAAAAAAAAATATCAGAAACTTTGAACATCCCACGGAGCACCATTAAATGCATTATTACAAATTGGAAAGAATATGGCACCACAACAAACCTGCCAAGAGAGGGCCGACCACCAAAACTCAAGGACCTGRCAATGAGGGCATTAATCAGAGAGGCAACAAAGAGACCAAAGATAACCCTGAAGGAGCTGYAAAGCTCAACAGCAGAGATTGGAGTATCTGTCCATAGGACCACTTCAAGCTGTACACTCCACAGAGCTGGGCTTTACGGAAGAGTGGCCAGAAAAAAATAAGCAAACACATTTGGTGTACTCCAAAAGGCATGTGGCAGACTCCCCAAACATATGGAATAAGGTACTCTGCTCAGATGAGACAAAAATKTAGTTTTTTGGCCATCAAGGTAAACGCCTTGTTTGGCGCAAACCCAACACCTCTCATAACCCCGAGAGCACCATCCGCACAGTGAAGCATGGTGGTGGCAGCATCATGCTGTGGGGATGTTTTTCATTGGCAGGGACTGGGAAACTGGTCAGAATTGAAGGAATGATGGATGGCGCTAAATACAGGGAAATTCTTGAAGGAAACCTGTTGACTTTGTGGGGGTGAATAGTTATGCACGCTCAAGTTTTCCGTTTTTTTTGTCATATTACTTGTTTGTTTCACAATAAAAAAAATCATTTTGCATCTTCAAAGTGGTAAGCATGCTGTGTAAATCAAAAGATACAAACCCTCCAAATATCAATTTTAATTCCAGGTTGTAAGGCAACAAAATAGGAAAAATGCCAAGGGGGTGAATACTTTCGCAAGACACTGTATTACCAGAATTTTGATGTTATTTGTCCCCTCCCTCTCCCCTTCCTCCGGCCCGGGACGTTTCAGAGCCCTGAAAACAGAGGCACCTGTCACGACTTCCACCGAAGGTGGCTCCTCTCCCTGTTCGGGCGGTGCTCGGTGGTCGTCGTTGCCGGCCTACTAGCTGCCACCGATCCATTTTTCCTTTTTGTTTGTGTCTGTCTGTATTGTTTACACGTGTCTTAGTAGTTGATTTCAGTGGGTATATTTACCTCCGCTGCCTGTTAGTCTTTGTGCGGGATTGCTTTCTGTGGTTACGTTTGTAGGGGTGCGTGTCTGCACCACGGGGTTTATTTTCTTACGGCAGTTGTGCCGTTTGGTATTAGAGTTTAGGAGTAGAGATTTCTCCTCCGTGTGTAGGGCTTTCTTCCCTGTGTGTTCAGCAACCTCATTTGGGCGTGTTTCAGTCCCATGTTTTAGTTGATTTGGGACTGCTCAATAAACATTTTTGCCACTGGGATTTCCTTGCTCTCCTGCTCCAACACCAGAATAACATACATTCAAATAAGACCATMATTTCACCCAAAATCGCATAATATATAACATTTAGGCTCTTTGCCAGCATAAAAGTAAGGCAGAACCCAATCACCAACCAGACTAACCGAGAACAGTTTGTAMTTCAGGAAGACCACAGGGTSGACCAMCGCCAGGTAGCGTTCAAAACATATACAGCACTGGAACAGGGTCGTACCAAAGATGAGAAAACCAATACAGAATGTTACTAAAGCTGGGARAGAAGGAATATGTGTATGTAGACAAAGACAGACAGAAGACAGGCAGTATAAGATTTCAAACAGGTKGAGAGAGAAGAAGAATCCCTCYGGCCCCGGTCACTATCAGCCACAGGGCTTAYATTTTGGTGGGGAGACTGAGGATGAGGTTGACTGAATAGAACGCAGTGCAGATAGAAGATGCATGCTCTGCATAGCTAGACAGGACAGAGGAAAAGTAGGAAGCGTCCAGCTTATTGACAAGCTCAGTTTGGAAGTAACAGCTTTGACGTCCAACTATGTATATATGAGAGAGAGAGAGAGAGGTAGAGAGAGAGAGAGGGAGGCCTGCCGGGTGGCACAGTGGTCTAGAGCACTGCATCGCAGTGCTAGCTGCGCCACCAGAGTCTCTGGGTTCGCGCCCAGGCTCTGTCGCAGCCGGCCGCGACTGGGAGGTCCGTGGGGCGATGCACAATTGGCCTAGTGTCGTCTGGTTTAGAGAGGGTTTGGCCGGTAGGGATATCCTTGTCTCATCGCACTCCAGCGACTCCTGTGGCGGGCCGGGTGCAGTGCGTGCAAACCAAGGGGGCCAGGTGCACGGTGCATCCTCCGACGCATTGGTGCAGCTGGCTTCCAGGTTGGAGGCGCGCTGTGTTAAGAAGCAGTGTGGCTTCGGAGGACGCGTGGCTTTTGACCTTCGTCTCTCCCGAGCCCGTACGGGAGTTGTAGCAATGAGACAAGATAGTAATTACTAGCGATTGGATACCACGAAAAGAGAGAGAGAGAGAGAGAGAGAGAGAGACACAGACACACACACACCAGTAAAGGCCTAGATGTTAAACGTAGAGTTGGAAAATGCTACGTGCTATACATTATTTGTTTTATTATTATATCATATGTGACGGACCAGCTCAATTCAGCCTTATGTAGCAACATTTGAAATTGTGTTTATTACACTGGATAAAAGTAAAGATTCAGAGCTACAAAATGGTATATAACACAATACTGTTGAGGAACAATGGGAAAGTAATTTTGCATTGAAATTTGATAAACTCACTTTTGATAAAATGGCCTTTGAATGTTTTGGTACATACTGGAGAGCCCTTCTTTGTCTACACCCATTCAGCATTGTTCACACCCTCTAAAGCTTTAGCCCCTTMCATCTCTTTAAAGGTTGATCCGAATGTACTAACAACAGCAGAYATCTATGTGAGAGAACAGCTCACTGAACATTACTCGCACTAGCGTCTACCTCGCCGCAGGAGAGGCAGAAGGACTTGGTCAGACTTAGAAGGCGAGCACACCATCCACCKCTTCCGAGCATACTACTCAAAAATATCCAATCTCTACATAAGAAGGTGGACAAAATTAGGGAACGAGTTTCCTTCCAGACATCAAAGATTGTAACATCCTCTTTTTAACGGAAACATGGCTCACTCGGGATATGTTGTCAGAGTCGGTACATCCACCCGGTTTCTTCACGCATCGCGCCGACAGAAACAAACATCTCTCTGGTAAGATGAAGGGCAGGGGTGTATGCCTTATTATTAACGACTCATGGTGTAATCATAACAACATACAGGAACTCAAGTAATTTTGTTCACCTGACCTAGAATTCCTTACAATCAAATGCCGACCACATTATCTATCAAGAGAATTCTCTTCGATTATAGTCACAGCCTTGTATATCCCCACCCAAGCAGATACCTTGACGGCCCTGAAAGAACTTCACTAGACTCTATGTAAACTGGAAACCATATATCCTGAGGCTGCATTTATTGTAGCTGGGGATTTAAAAAAAAATGAATCTGAAAACAAAGCTCCCTAAACTTTTACAGCATATCGAATGCACGACACGAGCTGGTAGCATTCTGGATTATTGCTACTCTAACTTCCGCGATGCATACAAAGCCCTCCTCCGCCCTCCCTTCGGTAAATCTGACCATGACTCCATTTTGTTGCTCCCAGCCTATAGAAAGAAACCAAAACAGGAAACGCCCATGCTCAGGTCTATCCAACGCTGTTCCGACCAATCGGATTCCACGCTTCAAGATTGCTTTTATTACGTGGACTGGGAAATGTTCCAGGTAGCCTCAGACAACAACATTGATATATAAGCTGACTCGGTGAGCGAGTTTATTAGCAAGTGCATCGGTGATGTTGCACCCACTGCGACTATTAAAACCTTCCCTAACCAGAAACCTTGGATTGATGGCAGCATTTGCGCAAAACTGAAAGTGCGAACTAACGTAAACTCACCCCATTCCGTACAAATGTGCGCAACCGCAACATTCAAACGAGGCTACAAAGAAAACTAATGGGACTGTAGCGACTGTGTTGACTTCAAAATCAGGGTGTGAACTAGGTTTCTATTCAAGCGTTGATCGACATGGTAATGGCTTTATAGTATTGGAGAAAAGTTGAAAAAACGGACCCTCCGTTACATCGTGACGTGTCATGTCGTAACGTACAGCACGCATAAAGCAACTATTTCTGTCTTACAATCTCTCTCCACCAGGTGTAGCACTTCTCTCATCGTTTAAAAACAAGAAATGGACAGTGACGGAGGTAAGGGGGGGATACCTAGTCTTTTTTTGCGTCATTATTGCATGCGCTCATCATTCTCAAAGCCGCTGTTTACTTCTAAGATCACTTTAGCACCGCCCTAAAAACCCGATTCAAATTTGACACAAACCTTCAAATAGGTATGTAATGACACATTATATAAACTCTTTATAGTGTTTTATTTACATTTTAGAGGCGACAAGGTGATAAGTTGGACAGATCGAGTGAAAAAAAGCAATTTTCCCACACAGATCTCTCCTTCTCACTATAATGCATTAGTTTCGCTTCCCTACCCACCATTTTTTTAAAGACCCGACGGGGCTCATTGCCTGCTTGAATTATGCAGAAACGGGCAGTGTTTAGGTCATGTAATTGATAATGTTGGAAAGGGGAGAAATTGTGCTTTACAATGGTATTGACATTACAGTTGATCTGGAAGTATTACGTTTTTGGGGCGCTAAAATAAGGGCAATTGTATGGATCAAGGCGATGTACGAGTTTACGTGAGTTTACGTTAGCTAGGTAACTCACAACTCATGATGTTACTACCCTGCAGTAATCTGCAGGTAGCTAGCCAACCAGGTTCAATGTTCGCTAGCTAACATTAGGCTATAGTTAGCTAAGCAAATGGCTCTGCGATATTAATAAAAAGGTTGTACATGTAATGTTAGCTAGTGAGCTAGGTAAACAATGAACCATAATCACAACTCATGACGTTACTACCCTGCATGAAGCTGCAGGTAGCTAACCAATCAGGTTCAATGTTAGCTAGCTAACATTAGGCTATAGTAGACAAGCAAATAACATTAGTTCTGAGATACGAATAATAAGGTCATACACGTAACGTTAGCTAGTGAGCCTGCCAGCTAACGTTAGCTAGCGAGCCAGCCAGCTAACGTTAGCTAGCTAGCTAAGTAAACAATGTACCATAGTTACAACTCATGATGTTACTAGCCTGCATGAATCTGCAAGTAGCTAACCAACCAGGTTCAATGTTAGCTAGCTAATATTTGTCTATAGCAAGCCAAGCAAATGACTCTTTCTGTCAAAATTAGAAACATGTAATATCCAAACATTTAGCTAGCTAGAATATCTTACCGTATACATAATTTATGGTTGGACGTGTCTCCTGTCGGATGCCTTGGTTGCTCTTAGTTTGAAGATGTAAACCGGAGACAGGTGTTTTCTCCATCTCCTTAGCTATCATACTCGAATTCCACTGATTTCAAAACTCAGTCCTCCAGAAAGTGGAGAGCAACACTTATGCAGTTTTACTACACAATACATTTCTCAAAAAAAACTGTGTTAGACAGGATTACCTTGATATACTGACCAGCTCAAATAAACAGAAGCATTCTATATGGCAGATCAAACCAAACTCATCTCTCGGAATGTCAAGCCCACTCATTATCTCAGCCAATCATGGCTAGCGGGATGGTTGCGGGGCTTTTTCTTTGGCTAAACCAACTAGGCTCGTATTTTAACAATTTTATAAGTATTTACAGATGGCATTCAAGTTCATTACTAAGGCACATGAAATTTCACATGTTCGAGAAGACATTTCTGCCCCCAAAAATTGTAAAATGTTTACGTTCAAACGGCTCTCCTGTGAAGTAGTGACCAGCAAAATGCGCCAAGTTTCCTGAAACGGGTCACAAATGCTAGAATAAATGTAAGTCATTTACCAAGTAGTATAAAAGGCTAACCGGWAGACAAAACATTGTAAAGAGACTAACATTTGTATGCAGAGGTTAACCTCGGGATACGTGATCGGTGTCCCCCCCATGGGACTGTTGCGCTAACACGCGCTAATGTGATTAGCATGATGTTGTAAGTAACAAGCACATTTTTAAGGACGTAGACATATCTGATATGGGCAGAAAGCTTAGATTCTTGTTAATCTAACTGCACTGTCCAGTTTACAGTAGCTATTACAACTAATACCATGCTATTGTTTGAGGAGAGTGCACAGTTATGTACTTGAAATCGTATCAATAAACCAATTAGGCACATTTGGGCAGACTTGATTTTGAACAGAAATGCACTGGTTCATTGGATCACTCTAAAACTTTGCATGTACACCATCTTGTGGTCAAAATCTAGTGGTCAAAAAATGGTATCAAGAATATACATGTTCTTGCTTCAGGTCCTTATCTACAGTCAGTTAGATTTGGATATTTGGATAAGAGGTTTTAATGACAGTGTCTTCTGACATTTGGTCTTCTTTGTTAGCTGTAGCTTCCTCACATGTTATAGTAAAGTACTATAGTAATGAGGTCTGGAAATGTTCTCTGCTTTACAACAAATAATAGAAGGATACATGTGTAGTTCAGCACAAGTATTTATTGAGTATCCAAAGAAGAAAAACACAAAGTAAACATGTAATATACACACTTTTATTAAAAACCTTAATGGCCCAACAATGAGACAGCCTATAGGGAGGAAGCCAGAGACCTGGCAGTGTGGTGCCAGGACAACAACCTCGCCCTCAATGTGAGCAAGAAAAAGGAGCTGATTGTGTACTATTGAAAAAGTAGGGCCGAACAGGCCCCACATTAACATCGACGGGGCTGTAGTGGAACGGATCGAGAGTTTCAAGTTACTTGATGTCCAAATCACAAACAAACTATCATGGTCCAAACACAACAAGACAGTTGTGAAGAGGGCACAACAACATTTCCCCCTCAGGAGACTGAAAGGATTTGTCATGTGTCCCCAGATCCTCAAAAAGTTATACAGCTGCTCCATCGAGAGCATCCTGACCGGTTGAATCACCGCCTGGTATGGCAACTACTCGGCATCTGACCGCAAGGCGCTACAGAGTGTAGTGAGTGAGGTCCAGTACATCACTGGGGTCAAGCTTCCTGCCATCCAGGACCTATATACTAAGCGGTGTCAAAAAATGGTCAAAGACTCCAGTCACCCATGTCATAGACTGTTCTCTCTGTTACCGCACGGCAAGCGGTACCGGAGCGCAAAGGCTAGATCCAAAAGGCTCCTTAACAGCTTCAACCCCCAAGCTATAAGACTGCTGAAGAATTTATAAAATGGCCACCCAGACTATTTACATTGACCCCGCCCCTCCCCCTTTGTTTTTCCACTACTGCTACTTACTGCTTATTATCTATGCATAGTTACTTTACACTTTATGTACAAATGACCTCGACTAACCTGTACCCCCGCACATTGACTCAGTAACGGTACCCTCTGTATATATGTAAAGTCTGTCAACGACATACATGCTGTAACTAGTTAACAATTCAATTTTTATTTAACCTTTATTACACCTCAATTACACAATTCACCCTTGGATTCAGATGGACTACATCAAGCCTATTATCTAGCCTCTATTATCTCTTAGAGWSCTCTGAAACAGGACAGTTTCYCAGCYCTGTGGAGGTAGAGGAGGGGCTGCACCAACCCAGTAATCACATTGATGGTCAAACAAATGTTTAAGGCWAAMAAAAMMTCMMCAACATTCAAAYAAGCTTTTAAAGCGAGAGTTACCTCATATGGAAGATAATTCACCACCATAGACAACATGATAATMAAAATGATCTTGAARGCCCTCATCTTCATGTTATTTGTCCCCTCCCTCTCCCCTTCCCCCGGCCCGGGACGTTTCAGAGCCCTGAGAACTGAGAGGCAGCAGAATAGATTCACCAAAAACAATATCAGAAACTCAMCCCAGTAAACATAAAAGAAAAAATATGTTTCACTCGCAAACATWTGGAACAGACAGGATCCAAGCACCATCAGCCAGACAACACCACAACACCCCACCCTGTATCTCAGGGGTTTGTACTTCAGGTAGACAACAGGGTGGACCACTGCCAGGTAGCGCTCCACACAGATACAGCACTGGAACATGGGACGGCCTGTCATTAGAAWACCGAAAGAAAATACCATGATGTATGAGGCAACGATTGTGGGGTGRTGTAGCCAGATAAAATACATGATWGAAAACAGGCAGAAGAGGATCTCAGAWAYRGMCAGGTTGAGAGSGAAGAACTCTGAAGYCATTGTCCCTCCMGCTCCGGTCAGTATCAGCCACAGGACGTAGATATTGGTGGGGAGAACCAGGATRAAGTTGATTGCATAGCAAGCAGTGCTGAATGATTGGTCTTGGGACAAGTAGGCAGCAAATGGATATTCAGGCAGGGAAGAGTTTGTAGCTGAAGTTGAAGTATTCATCTCTTCAATTGGTGTAGTTCTGATGTGTAACGGAAACTGAGAGAAAGAGAGAGAGAGGAAGAGASAGAGMRMMASAGARAAAARAGASASAGAGAGAGAGAGYGAGAGAAATGCATTAACTGTCAACACAAGAACATACAAAATACATTTACATAGCCTTTTAATGTGTTTCATCAATAAATATTTCAAATAAAAATCCTGTAAGATATTCCTATCAAACATGCATGAATTATACCATGCAGATATTTTTTCTGCTATGAAATATTTCTGATTTGGAATCCCGAGTGGCACAGAGGTCTAAGGCACTGCATCTCAATGCAAGAGGCATCACTACAGTCTCTGGTTCAATTCCAGGCTGTATCACATACGGCCGTGATTGGGAGGCCCATAGGACAGCGCACAATTGGTCCAGCGTCGTTCGCATTTGGACGGGGTAGGCCGTCATTGTAAATAAGAATTTGTTCTTAATAATTAACTGTCTTGCCTAGTTAAATAAAAGTTACACAACTTGGAAAAACTTCAGAAATTAACTGAATACTTCTTATCCAGAAACAATTCTGATTTTGAAAAGGGAAAAAAAACATTTCAAACCTTGACTGATGGAGTTCTTCTTTCTCCTAGAAAGTCTGTGTCTGTTACAAGAACTGAATGCTGGTTCATACACAACAGATACAACATAACACGGTCAAAACATATGGAATAGAGGAGGTACTTCCTAACCTTATCCAATGAGAATGCACAGCTTAGTTTTTTCCTTATTCAAAACATTTTCCATTTGCTGAGTCCTGAACTCAAGCAGGATCTATTAGTCTCAGCTTGAACACATGTGAATCACAAACAGGTGCAGCAGGTCATTAYACCTATGCAAATGATTGTGTTTGTCAGGACCTAATGGCCATACACTGTCTGTGAGTGATTGAGGAGGATTTGTAAGTGACTGCATCTATACAGTAGCTAGAGACAGGAGACTTACAAGCCATGTGACGTGGCAGTAAAACATCTAATAATTACACAACATATACCCAATGCACACACAGCTAAGTAAAGGAATGTAATTTAGAATATATAAAAAATATATGCAACGTCAGAGCGGCATAGAATACGATACAGTAGAATAGTATAGGATACTGTATATATATATGATATGGGTAATGCAAGATATGTAGACATTATTAAAGTTGACTAGTGTTCCATTTATTAAAGTGGCTAGTGATTTCAAGTCTATGTATATAGGCGGCAGCCTCCATGTGCTAGAAATGGCCATTTAAGAATCTTTTAGAAACTTTTAGAAACCTTTTAGATAGAAGCTGATTTTCAGTCTCTCGTTCCCAGTTTTTATGCACCTGTACTGACCTCGCCTTCTGGATGATAGCGGGGTGAACAGGCAGTGGCTCGGGTTGTTGATGTCCTTGATGATCTTTTTGGCCTTCCTGTGACATCGGGTGGTGTAGGTGTCCTGGAGGGAAGGTATTTTGCCCCCGGTGATGCGTTGTGCAGACCTCACTACCCTCTGGAGAGCCTTACGGTTGCAGGCGGGGCAGTTGCCATACAGGTGATTCAGCCCAACAGGATGCTCTCAATTGTAAAAGTTTATGAGGGTTTTAGGTCACAAGCCACATTTCTTCAGCCTCCCGAGGTTGAAGAGGCGCACTGTCTGTCTGAGTGGACCATTTCAGTTTGTCAGTGATGTGTACACCAAGGAACTTCCACCTTCTYCACTGCGGTA
The DNA here is from genome assembly GCF_002910315.2 of Salvelinus sp. IW2-2015. Lineage (NCBI taxonomy): Eukaryota > Metazoa > Chordata > Actinopteri > Salmoniformes > Salmonidae > Salvelinus > Salvelinus sp. IW2-2015. Next base: position 304,557 of record NW_019942970.1, read on the forward strand.
TCGTCGATGTGGATAGGGGGGTGCCCCCCGCTGCTGTTTCCTGAAGTCAACAATCATCTCCTTTGTTTTGTTGACGTTGAGTGAGAGGTTATTTTCAACACACTCCCAGAGCCCTCACCTCCTCCCTGTAGGCTGTCTCGTCATTGTTGGTAATCAAGCCTACTACTGTTGTGCCATCTCCCTCCACCAGCGTGGTGCACTTCAGAACACGGAGGACGGTGAGGCTGCAGAATAGATTGACCAATTGGAAGAGCAGGATGTAGGTGAGGAGGCAGTGGATGGGGAAATGAGGAGCTTTCAAAAATGTCTAAAAACCTGTTTTCGCTATATCATTATGGGGTATTGTGTGTAGATTGGTGAGGAAAAGGTTTTATTTAGTCCATTTTAGAATAAGGCTGTAACATAACAAAATGTGGAAAAAGTAAAGGGGTCTGAATACTTTCCAAATGCACTGTAGGGTGCTATTTGGGATGCAGACCAGAGCACTGAAAAGAGGAGGGTCTGCCCCCCTTCCTGCCTTCCTGACATGCAAATAGCCTGCCTACTCTGACTGGACCCAAAACAAACTAAGAGACCCAAATGTGTATGCAAAGGGGACTCATTGTTTAAAAAAAAAAGAAATTCTGCCTGCATTATTGTTTTATTTTCTCTGCTCTACAAAAATAAAAAACAGCTACTTGAGTAGTTCTGCATACAGATTAAATACGAAAGATTAAAAAAAAAAATATTTAGTAAACTATCAGGGATCAAGGAAATACCCAAGTGCAGACTGTGAAGTAACAATGTTTATTGTAACAAAAGGGGAAGGCAAACGACAGGTCAAGGCAGGCAGGGTTCGGAGCAAAGGTACAGTATGGGAGGCAGGCTCAGGGTCAGGGACAGGCAGAGTGGTCAGGCAGGCAGGCTCGGAGTCAGGACAGGCAAGGGTCAAAACCAGGAGGGTGAGAAAAGAGAAACTGGAGAAAGCAGGAGCTGAGACACCATACGCTGGTACCCTTGAACAAACAAGACAAACTGGAATAGACAGACAGAAAACACAGGTATAAATACCCAGAGGACAAGTGAGGAATATGGGCAACACCTGGAGGGGGAGGAAACAAGCACAAGGACAGGTGAAACAGATCAGGATCGTGACAGTGAACATGAATTACACTTTTTTTACCCCTGTATAATTATGCCATTTATCCAAATCTCGTATCAAAAGCGACTCACAGTCATGCGTGCTGTCAGACAAATGAAGCCTTATCATCTCATCTCACTACTAGATACAGACACAAAGGTGAAAGCTGAAGCAATAAGATTGATACGGAATCTTCCCAGATAAGAGGGAATGAATCAAATCCAACAGTGCACAATTCTGTATGTCCTGCTTATACCCTCCTGATTCCAGGAGCCTTCGACCGGGACTTCTGGAAAACCTGGGAATTTGGGGATATTATGATGATGAATCATGATGTTATTTGTCTCCCTTCTCCCCTCCCCTCCCCCTCCGTCCTCCGTTCTCGTCTCCCTCCTCTCTCTCTCTCCTCCTCCTCTCCTCTCTTCCTCTCCTCCCTCTCTTTCCTCTCCCTCCCGTCTCCTCCCCTCCCTCTCCTCTCCTCTCCCTCCCTGTGCGATAGAAGACCATGCTCCACATAGCAAGAAGGACAGAGAATAGTAGGAAGCATTCATCTTTTACCAAGCTCAGATATTTAAGTACTTGCTTGACGTCCAACTATTGTGTGGTGGAGAGAGAAAGAGAGATTGGTGTCTCTTCTCTTCCTGGCGTTTAGCGATCGTGTCTCTACTTAGAACTGAGCTATGTCAAAAAAATATAAATCAAATTGTATTAGTCACATGCGCAGAATACAACAAGTGTAGACCTTACAGTGAAATGCTTACTCAGCCTCTAACGACAGTGCAGTTTCAAAAAATATGGATAAGAATAAGAGATAAAAGTAACAAGTAATTTAAAGAGGAGCAGTAAAAAATAACAATTTATACAGGGGGTGCCGGTACAGAGTCAATGTGCGGGGGCACCGGTTAGTTGAGGTAGTATTACATGTGGTAGAGTTATTAAAGTGACTAGGCATAGATGACAATGGAGAGTGGCAGTGGTGTGGAGAGGGGAGGGGAGGGGGGGGATGCAAGTATCTGGGTAGCCATTTGACTAGATGTTCAGGAGTCTTATGGCTTGGGGGTAGAAGCTGTTTAGAAGCCTCTTGGACCTAAACTTGGCGCTCCGGTACGCTTGCCATGTGGTACCGCTTGCCGTGTTTTTGACAATTTTCAGGGCCTTCCTCTGACACGCCTGGTATAGAGGTCCTGGATGGCAGGAGCTTGGCCCCAGTGATGTACTGGGCCGTTCGCACTACCTCTGTAGTGCCTTGCGATCGGAGGCCGAGCAGTTGTCATACAGGCAGTGATGCAACAAGCGGTACCGGAGCACAAAGTCTACGTCCTTAACAGCTTCTGCCCCCAGCCATAAGACTGCTGAACAAGTAATCATGGCCATGCGGATTGTAAGGTACATTGCTCCCCCCTTTGTTTTTACGTGCTGCTACTCACTGCATATTATCTATGCTTAGTCACTTTACATCTACAAATTACCTCGACTAACCTGCACCCCCGCACTTTGACTCGGTACGGTACTACCTGTATAAAGACTCGTTATTGTTATGTCATTTTCTTGTGTTACTTGTTTATTTATTTTTTTCTACTTATTTTATTCAGTAAATGTTTTCTCAACACTGTTTCTTTAACTGCATTGTTGGTTAAGGGCTTGTAAGTCAGGATGCTAACCAAAGGATATCTATTGTTTGCTTTATATTTTGAAATAAATACATGAAAGATATAGATTATATCACCCATTCTTGGTGATGCTATATGGTAGAAACAAGCTCTAAACACCACCCAGAAAACTTGACACCGATGCATATGGGGATATATTGATTCCTCTCTATGACACCCTAAAAAATTGACTTTGTTATTCTGTCCATATTAATTGAGCTTTTCTCTTTCTGAAAATGGAAGGTGTTTGTTTAAACCCAGGCAGCTTTTAGGGAAACACTTCTGTTATTGGGTTAAACAGCGGACGAGTAGCCATCAGTTGAAAACTTAAAGTTGGAGCAGATTTTTGTATAGGGTGGCAGAACGTCCAGGGCCGGCCCTGCACAGGACTTAGATATTGGTGGGCAGACCCAGGATAAAGTTGAATGCCTAGGAAGCAGTGCTGATTGATTGGTCTTGGGACAAGTAGGCAGCAAATTGATATGTAGGCAGGGAAGAGTTTGCAGATGAGGTTGAAGTATTCATCTCTTCACTTGGTGCAGTTCTGATGTGTGATGGAAACTGAAAGAGGGAGGAGAGAGAAGAGAGAGAGAGAGAGAGAGAGAAGGAGAGAGAGAAGAGGAGAGGAGAGAGAGAGAGAGAGAGAGAGAGAGAGAGAGAGAGAGAGAGAAAATGCATTACCTGTCAACACCAGATCGTACATTTAATCTGCATTTTAATGTGTTACATCAATAAACATTTCAAATAAAATTCCTGTAAGAATATTTCAATCAAACATGAATAAATTATACCATGCAGACATTTCTTTCTGCTATGAATATCTTAGAATTCCAGAACATGTACTGAAAAAAAGTGGAAAACCTCAGAAGTGAACTGAATACTTCTTCATCAGCAACAATTCAGATTGTTAAGAGAAAAAATACAAATGTTAATTTGACAGATGGAGCTTTCTCTCTACTGGAAGTCTGTGTCTGTTACAAGAACTAATGCTGGTTACATACAACAGACACAGCATAACACGGTCAAAACATGGAAATTGAGGAGGTACTTCCAAACCTTATCCAATGAGAATGCTTATGTTAGTTTTTTCATTATTCAAATTTTTTCCATTTGGTGTATCCTGAACTCAAGACGGATCTATTGGGCCAGCTTGTACACATGTGAGTCAGAAACAGGTGCAGCAGGTCATTACACTATGCAAATTCTGTTTGTCAGGACCTAATGGCCATACACAGTAATATGATTGATTGACGAGGTTTGTAAGTGACTACATCTAGGGACAATAGACATACTAGCCATGTGACGTGGCAGTTTAAGCACATCAAAACAGATATAGTTTATGAACTGTATATTCGACCAGGCAGACCCAAAATGTAGGATTAGGCATAGGGTTCAAAATGTGTTAAATTTAGGGCTAGGTTTTAGGGGTTAAGGTTAGGCGTAGTGGGATGGGTGTAGCATAAGGGATTAGCTTTAGGCTAAAGTTAGGTTTGGGTTTATGGTTAGTGTAAGGGTTAGGTTAGGTTTAGGGGGATTGGTGTAAGGGGTTAACTTTAGGGCTAAGTTTGGTTAGGTTGTGTTTTAAGTTTAGCTTAAGGTTCATGTTTAGTGGAACCCCATTCGGAACACACAAAATCTGCCAGTCATATACAGTATATTAACTACCTCTTCCAGTAGGAAGGACATTACAGGTTGCTTAAGCATTATCCGTCCTTTAGACCTCCAGTCATTGCACTAACGTCAGTTAGTGTTGGCTAACAAAACTACCTCTAACTTCCTTCTTACTGGTGCAGATACATAAAAATGGTATCCATGAGTTCATTGACTCTGGGAAAGTAGAAAATGGCTTATGTGCCAAATTCTCGCACTATCCGTTAAATAGACATTAACATATACAAGCAGTGCCCTAGAAATAGAAGCTAGATTCAAGTGAATGTTGTGAGATGGTGGACCGGCGGCCATGAGTGTATCCAATTCTATTTCTATTGTTGTGCCACCTTTCACTCACTGCTGGGGAGAAGGGCAGTTTCCACTCCTGTGGAGGTAGAGAGGGGCTGCACCAACCCACGAACAGGAGACATGTTGAGGGCAGTGAGAAAGCAGGACACTTCAGCTGTGATGCAGTCTTACAGCAGATAAATGACCGGCTGTCGATGGTTGATAATCAATATCAGCCGCAGGTTGACCGAGACGCCCCTTGATGACGATCTCTTCTTAATGGCATTCATCCTTTTTCTCCCTCTCCTCTTTCTCTTCTGTCCATCTCTCCTGCCCCGGTGGCGGTGCTTCAGGACACGGAGGATGGAGAGGCTGCAGAATAGATCGACCAATTGGAAGAGCAGGATGTAGGTGATGAACAGTGGATGGGGCATGAGGTGCGTAGAGGGACCAGCCATCCCTGTAACAATCAGCATGCCCTTCTGGCCCGGCTGCAACCCCACCCTGTACCTATGGTTTTGTACTTCATATAGACCACGGTGGACCACACCAGGTAGGCTAGACACGATGCTGCACTGGAACACAGACGGCTGAAGAGGAGAAGAGAGACAGGGTAGGCGTATCCTGGAAGTGTATTTCCTTTTACCAGGTCATTTATGGTTTCTCTGCCTTCAGTTTTCATGTGGACCAATTTATCTGTGACTTCTGAAAAGCTATCCAAGGATTGTTCCATAAGGTTGTGTTTTTAGGGACTGATATTGGTTCTTGTAGAATATGTTCCATATTCCAGGGGGATCATCTAAGCTTCAGCCACAGGATGATATTTCCTTGAGCAGATGGTTGGGGGCAGACCAGGTAGGGTCAGCAGGTAGCCTAGCGGTTATGAGTATTGGGCCAGTAACAAAAGGAGCTGATTTCCTTTGTTTTTTACAGTGTATTATGTCCAACAATTACATTTTTTTTAAATAATTCTGAAAACTTAGGGGGCCAAATAAAACCACCCACAGGGCCAAATTTGTCCGGCAGGCGCCAGTTGGTGAAAACTATTCCATATTCCCTATTTAGAGCCTGCTTTTTCACCAGAGCCATATACACTGAGCTCACAAAACCTTATGAACACCTGCTCTTTCCATGACATTGACTGACCAAGTGAATCCAGTTGAAACTATGATCCTTATGATGTCACTTCAATCAGTGTAGTGAAGTGGAGGAGACAGGTTAAACAAGATTTAAAGCCTTGAGACTATTGAGACACGAATTGTGTATGTCTGCCATTCAGAGGGTGAATGGGCAAGGACAATTATTTAATTGCCTTTGAACAGGGTATGGTAGTAAGAGCCAGGTGCACCGGTTACTGTCAAGAACTGCAATGCTGCTGGGCTTTTCACGAACAACAGTTTCCGTGTGTTTCAAGAATGGTACACCACCCCTGCCTGTCCCCCTGCATGTCCCCCTGTCTGTCCCCCTGTCTGTCCCACTGCCAGTCCCCCTGCCTGTCCCCCTTCTGTCCCCTGCCTGCTACCTCCCTGTCCACTGCTGTCCCAACTGCGACATCTGTGTCAGATTGCCTTCGACCTGACATTCAAACAGTGACGTGTATTCATGGATGCCAAGAGAAGCCAGGCTTCCTCAAAAGACTAACCAATAAAAATAAAAACCTAATATAATTGGTATTTTGTTCTTTTCTGTTTTATAATTTTCCTTCAATTCGCAAGAGGCTGAATGTGTCTCATCGGAAAAGCATCCGAGTAAGCGAAACAGCGCACCTCTGACTCTGTATGTGCAGACCATCTCGGCTTTGTTGCAGCCCGTAGCATTGAATGCAAGGGAAGCCAGCGAGCATTTGGCCTCCCTTGATAAAAACAAATGGTTAAATAATAGCCCATCAGCATTAAGCTAAACTAAATAAGCTCTACTGTGAATGGTTCTGGCGCATTAAAAAAGGGTCAAGGAAAGCCAGTTTGGATTTGGCTTCAAACCAATCAATAGATGATTAGTAGTCCGAAAAAATGTTGTAAACATAAACTTGCTTGACCATGTTCTAGGTCATATAACTGTTTGTTACATGCAATATGCTTTGTGGACTTAACCGGACAGATGTTGCTCTCCGTTTTTTTGATGAATCAAAGGTGTGGTTAAATGTATTCTGCAACTGTGTCTTCTTATTGTCTCGGCCTTAGGCCTATATATCACAGTCACAAAGCATATGAACTAACAGGTTATAGAGCAAACAACACAATTATCACAACATAGGTTGTAATATGCAATTTTTTTAACTTGTCATCCCCAGTGATTTTATCCATGCACCCCTACTGCATGTAAATAGCCTCTGTTTACTCTCTGACTGGACCCAGACCCATCCTCTCTGACTGGACCCAGAGCCATGTCTTTTTACATTTTCTGACTGTATCACTGGCTGAATTTCTCTACTCTACATAAAGAAAAAGACAGCTACATGAGAAGTTCTGCACAAGTATTTATTAAATGTGAAGGATTCAAAAAATAAAAAAGATGTAGTGAACATGAAAACAAGTTTTAACCAAACAAAGTAAGTCTTATCATTCCATCTCACTAATAAATAGCTTTCATATATAAAGGTGCAATGTGAAGCAAGAAGATTGATAGGTAATCTTCCCATATACGAGGGAATAAATCAAACCAAGACTTGTAAAATTCCTGATTTCCTGCTTATTCTTTCCTCATGCCAGGAATCTTCTGAACAGGATTTCGGGAAAACTTGGGAATTTAGGGGAAATTTTCGTACTTTGGCAACCCTTATCAAAACACATACATATTTCTGCCAGAGCATCAACAACTATCAACCTCTTTACAAGCTTATCAACCTCTTTACAAGCTATCAATTAACAGGTGGAAACAAACAGGTTACAACTGGCCATCTGTATAAGGTGAAACTTTGAGTATCAACTCTCTTAAAGACCTCTGATACAGGGCAGTTTCCCAGCCCTGTGGAGGTAGAGGAGGGGCTGCACAAACCCACAGACCACACCGATGAAGACACAAACATATATGGCTGAAAGGAACTGCCCCAAATCTAAGATTCCAATGAAAGGTAAAATCATTAACCATGGGAGGCAGTTCACCATCATAGCCACCATAATAATCAAAATGATCTTAAACGCCCTTATCTTCATGTTATTTGTCCCCTCCCTCTCCCCTTCCCCCGGCCCTGGACGTTTCAGAGCCCTGAGAACTGAGAGGCAGCAGAATAACATGAATGAAATGAAGAACAGCATTTCACTCAAAGACAAAAAATATAAAACAYTTAGGCTTCTTCCCAGCATAAAAGTAAGACAGAACCCAATCACAACCAACCAGATTAACCCAGAACATGCCACCTTGTATCTGAGGAGTTTGTACTTCAGGAAGACCACAGGGTGGACCACCGCCAGGTAGCGCTCTAAACAGATACAGCACTGGAACAGGGTCCGACCAAAGATGAGAAAACCACCACAGAATGATACTAGANCCCCCCTTTGTTTTTACGCTGCTGCTACTCACTGCATATTATCTATGCTTAGTCACTTTACATCTACAAATTACCTCGACTAACCTGCACCCCCGCACTTTGACTCGGTACCGGTACTACCTGTATAAAGACTCGTTATTGTTATGTCATTTTCTTGTGTTACTTGTTTATTTATTTTTTTCTACTTTATTTTATTCAGTAAATGTTTTCTCAACACTGTTTCTTTAACTGCATTGTTGGTTAAGGGCTTGTAAGTCAGGATGCTAACCAAAGGATATCTATTGTTTGCTTTATATTTTGAAATAAATACATGAAAGATATCCAGATTATATCAACCATTCTTGGTGATGCTATATGGTAGAAACAAGCTCTAAAACACCCACGAAAGACTTGACACCGATGCATATGGGGATATATTGATTCCTCTCTATGACACCCTAAAAAATTGACTTTGTTATTCTGTCCATATTAATTGAGCTTTTCTCTTTCTGAAAATGGAAGGTGTTTGTTTAAACCCAGGCAGCTTTTAGGGAAACACTTCTGTTATTGGGTTAAACAGCGGACGAGTAGCCATCAGTTGAAACTTAAAGTTGGAGCAGATTTTTGTATAGGGTGGCAGAACGTCCAGGGCCGGCCCTGCACAGGACTTAGATATTGGTGGGCAGACCCAGGATAAAGTTGAATGCCTAGGAAGCAGTGCTGATTGATTGGTCTTGGGACAAGTAGGCAGSAAATTGATATGTAGGCAGGGAAGAGTTTGCAGATGAGGTTGAAGTATTCATCTCTTCACTTGGTGCAGTTCTGATGTGTGATGGAAACTGAAAGAGGGAGAGAGAGAAAGAGAGAGAGAGAGAGAGAGAGAGAGAGAGAGAGAGAGAGAGAGAGAGAGAGAAATGCATTACCTGTCAACACCAGATCGTACATTTAATCTGCATTTTAATGTGTTACATCAATAAACATTTCAAATAAAATTCCTGTAAGATATTTCAATCAAACCTGAATAAATTATACCATGCAGACATTTCTTCTGCTATGAAATATCTTAGAATTCCAGAACATGTACTGAAAAAAAAGTGGAAAACCTCAGAAGTGAACTGAATACTTCTTCATCAGCAACAATTCAGATTGTTAAGAGAAAAAATACAAATGTTAAACTTTGACAGATGGAGCTCTTCTCTCTACTGGAAGTCTGTGTCTGTTACAAGAACTTAATGCTGGTTCACATACAACAGACACAGCATAACACGGTCAAAACATGGAAATTGAGGAGGTACTTCCAAACCTTATCCAATGAGAATGCTTATSTTAGTTTTTTCCATATTCAAATGTTTTTCCCATTTGGTGTATCCTGAACTCAAGACGGATCTATTGGGCCCAGCTTGTACACATGTGAGTCAGAAACAGGTGCAGCAGGTCATTACACCTATGCAAAACATTCTGTTTGTCAGGACCTAATGGCCATACACAGTATATGATTGATTGACGAGGTTTTGTAAGTGACTACATCTAGGGACARKAGACATACTAGCCATGTGACGTGGCAGTTTAAACACATCAAAAACAGATATAGTTTATGAACTGTATATTCGACCAGGCAGACCCAAAATGTAGGATTAGGCATAGGGTTCAAAATGTGTTAAATTTAGGGCTAGGTTTAGGGGTTAAGGTTAGGCGTAGTGGGATGGGTGTAGCATAAGGGATTAGCTTTAGGGCTAAAGTTAGGTTTGGGTTTATGGTTAGTGTAAGGGTTACGGTTAGGTTTAGGGGGATTGGTGTAAGGGGTTAACTTYAGGGCTAAGTTTGGGTTTAGGTTTGTGTTTAAGTTTAAGTTTAGCTTTAAGGTTCATGTTTAGTGGAACCCCCATTCGGAACCACACAAAATCTGCCAGTCATATACAGTATATTAACTACCTCTTCCAGTAGGAAGGACATTACAGGTTGCTTCAAGCATTATCCGTTCCTTTAGACCTCCAGTCATTGCACTAACGCTAGTTAGTGTTGGCTAACAAAACTACCTCTAACTTCCTTCWTACTGGGTGCAGATACATAAAAATGGTATCCATGAGTTCATCTGACTCTGGGAAAGTAGAAAAATGGCTTATGTGCCAAATTCTCGCACTATCCCGTTAAATAGACATTAACATATACAAAGCAGTGCCCCATAGAAATAGAATAGCTAGATTCAAGTGAATGTTGTGAGATGGGTGGACCGGCGGCCATCTAGAGTGTATCCAATTCTATTTCTATTGTTGTGCCACCTTTCACTCACTGCCCCCTGGGGCAGAAGGGCAGTTTCCCACTCCTGTGGAGGTAGAGGAGGGGCTGCACCAACCCACAGAACACCAGGAGGAACATGTTGAGGGCAGTGAGAAAGCAGGACACTTCAGCTGTGATGCAGTCTTACAGCAGATAAATGACCGCTGTCAGATGGTTGATAATCAATATCACCGCCAGGTTGACCGAGACGCCCCTTGATGAACGATCTCTTCTTAATGGCATTCATCCCTTTTTCTCCCTCTCCCCTCTTTCTCTTCTGTCCATCTCTCCCTGCCCCGGTGGGGTGCCCTTCAGGACACGGAGGATGGAGAGGCTGCAGAATAGATCGACCAATTGGAAGAGCAGGATGTAGGTGATGAACAGTGGATGGGGAACTGAGGT